>NC_053025.1:143716718-143747884 GCF_003073215.2 Triticum urartu
GGCAAGAGTTCATACGGCAACTCTACATCGATGACGCAGGCTGGGGCCCCGAGGCCGGCTCAATTGAGTACGGGTACCGGGTCCCCTTTGGTAGCATTCACGTTTTCATTGGCAAGATCGGTGAACCGGGCCCTGAGCCGGACATCTGCACCGACCTCGTCGAGACGGCTCAGCGTACGCGATCCGCACGGATTAAACCGGCCATGAAGCGTGCCTTCGTGGGAATGATCCATGGAGGGAGTTATGAGGATGGATCGGAGCTTTGCGGGGTGACTGTTGTTCGTTCCGGTGATGAATCTTCGACCGGAGAAACCGAATCTCTTTATCAACTACAAGATGGCCGGATTGAGAGCTGTTCCGATGGCGACAGTATTCCGGACCCCTCTGATCTGCCTAACCGGGTTGGAATATTCACGACCGGAACACAAGCAGCGCTTCACTCTTCGACAGCCGCGGCAACGATCTCCGATTCAGCAGCGGCAACGGTTGCCGGGGCGGGAGGCCCTGTGCGCCCACCGGCTCAGGTTCTATCAGAACTATTTGATGCGTTGGCTGTGCTTATGGCAGAAGCTAATCCGCCAGATCATGACGCTCACAACACGGAGATTGCAAAGGTAAAGGAACAAATCACCCAGGCCAAAACGGATCTGGCGGCTGAGGACACCAGGATGGCCGCAGAGCGGGCCGCTTTAGACGCATAGGCCTACAGGCTTATGTTGGATCAGAGCGCGTCGCATGAAGTCATGAGGAGGAAGCACCGGTCCCGCTTACCTCCGGTTTTCGAGGCCAGAGACCCTTTCAACACTCCAGGACCAAGAGCCAGTAATCCGCTGGAGGGGAACTGGGCAGAAGCCCCTGGGACCGGTGCACCGGTTCAGCCCCGTCAGATGGACCCGCCTCGTCAAAACACTGTTATACCTCAGGATGCTTTAACACCTTCGGGTCACTACTCCAACCCAATGGATAATCTTGTTGCCGCTGCTGCACGACTGGAGGCCATTCCAGTTGAAGGTGACTCGCCGCAAGCAGTAGAGATGCGACGGGTCAAGGAACTTCTGAGGACAGCTTTGGCCCAACAGGAGGCGTACTCGTACAGCCGCGACCGAATCCACTCGACCCCCCGTCCAAGCCGGAGCTATAGCAGACATATGGATGAACCAGCAGTGTCGAGTAATGAACGACGTGGAGCACCCTGTGGTAACAACCCGACGGGTGGTGCTGATGACGCTCAGGAAGTGGTGAACCGGGCCCGAGCACGTAGGGAGGCCGAGTTAGCCGCAAAACATCAGGCTCGGCAGCTCACGCCGGTTAGTCCAACCATTTCGATTGAACCTGGTGTTACTTCTAGTTCTTTGGGGGTGCCTTGCCTCGTCCCCGCTTTACGCAACGTGCGTTTGCCCAAGGATTTCAAAGGCCCACGCAAGGTACCAAATTATACGGCGGATCAACCACCAGAGACATGGGTAGAGAGCTATGAGATGGCCATGGAGATGCTTGATGTGGATGACACGGCGTGTGCGAAATACCTCACCATGATGCTTGAAGGAACGGCCCGTACTTGGTTAAAAAGCTTGCCCGCTAATTCTATCAGTTCATGGGCCCAATTACGAGCACGGTTTACCAACAATTTCAAGGATACCTATAAACAGCCTATGTCGATAGTGGACTTAGCTACATGCGTCCAGGAGGAAGGAGAGTCAACGACTCATTGGGTACGCCGGGTTTCACAAGTGTTGCACTCCTCAGACCGCATCAACACTGACACCGCAGTATTAACCCTAGAAGGCAACTGCCGGTTTGGGCCCCTGAAGTTGAAATTGGCACGGATGAAGCGTCATTGCACCGACATGGGGACCCTCATGGCCGCATTGGTGAAATATGTTGATTCTGATAGTACCAAGGATCCCGAATCTGATGATGACAAGACAGGGAAGGGGAAGAAGAACAGCAGCTCCAAAGGTCAGCAGCATCACTGGATAGGCAATGGCGGAGGAGGCTAGTGTAAAGCGGATGGCAACATGGATTTTGTGGCTAATACCAACGTACAGGATAATGGCCAACCGCGCAAGGGTAGGCCGAAAAATCGTAGTGGAGCACCCAACCCCAACCCAAACCGCCTAAACTATCTGCTAAGCCAGCCCTGTCCAAGACATGGGACGAAGGAGGAGCCAGCAAACCACCTTTGGAAGGATTGCTTTATTATGCAGGAGTTCAAGAATTCTAATAATTTCCGGTATGATCACGGATCTGGCGGTGGCTCAGGGTCCGGGCCGGGTTACGGTGGAGGAAGTTCCGGTTCAGGATTTAATGGTAATCCGGGCGGACATAATGGTCAAAATAGTCAGAACAACCAGGGTGGTTACAACCAACAGCAGCAACAGTCAGGTTACCAAGCAACCCAAAGCAGTTGAGTAATGGGCAGTACCATGTCTTTACCACTAGCCTGGACAAGCGAGACCGGAAGGTTCAGAGGCGGGCAGTCAACTCTGTTGAACCGGCACACCCCGTTATCTACGTTGGTCTGAACAGCCAATCATATGGAGCAGAGAGGATCACCCACTCCAGGTCGATAATCCGGGTCAGTTGGCTCTGGTGGTGGCGCCTCAGGTGGGAGGTTATAAGTTCACCAAGGTGCTCATGGATGGAGGGAGCAGCATTAACATCCTATACTATGAGACCTTCCGTCGTATGGGACTTACAGATAAGAATCTCAAACCGTCCAATACAGTATTCCACGGTGTAGTGCCTGGCAGATCAGCATATCCCGTTGGTAAGATAGCTCTTGAAGTGGCCTTTGGGGATGATCATGATTCCAGGTCGGAGACATTAACGTTTGAAGTGGTGAAAATCCAAAGTCCATATCATGCCCTGTTTGGGCGTCCGGCATACGCCAAGTTTATGGCTCGGCCCTGTTATGTGTATTTGCAGCTCAAGATGCCGGGTCACAAGGGGACAATAACGGTTCACGGAAGCCGCAAAATCGCTTTGGAATGCGAGGAAGGAGATGCGGCTTATGCAGAGTCGGTTTGTGCCACCGAGGAGTTGAAGTACTATAAAGACAATGTTGATCCGGCGGACATGACTCCGTTGAAGAAGCCAACTACGGAGCATGATCCGGCCCTGAAGTTCAAATCGGCAGCAGAAACTAAGCTTGTTGACTTCGTACCTGGCGATTCGTCCAAGCAGTTCAGCATTAGTGCCAACTTGGATCCGAAATAGGAAAGCGCGCTCATCGAGTTCATCCGTGAGAATCGGGACATTTTTGCATGGAAGCCCTCTGACATGCCAGGTGTACCGAGGCAACTCGCTGAGCACACACTTAATGTGGATCCTAAATATACAACCGGTGAAACAGTTCCTCCGCCGGTTTAACGAAGAAAGACGCAAGGCGATTGGAGAAGAGGTAGCCAGGCTCTTAGCAGCTGGTTTTATTGTTGAAGTTTTTCACCCTGAGTGGCTTGCCAATCCGGTGCTAGTCCTTAAGAAAAACGGCACCTGGCGATGTGTGTGGATTACACAGATCTTAATAAGGCTTGTCCAGCAGATCCTTTTGCCCTCCCCCGTATTGATCAAATTCATTGATGCTACGGCGGGTTGTGAGCGTTTAAGTTTTTTGGATGCATATTCTGGCTATCATCAGATCAAAATGGCAGTTAAGGACCAGGAAAGCGACATTCATAACTCCCTTTGGAGCCTTCTGCTATGTGTCTATGCCCTTTGGGCTCAAGAGTGCCCAGGCAACTTATCAACGGTGTGTGTACAAAATTGTCTTCACAAGCAGATTGGCCGTAATGTACATGCTTACGTGGATGATATCGTGGTTAAATCCAGGGAGAAGGAGACTCTGGTTGATGATTTGAAGGAAACCTTTGATAACCTAAGGACGTACAAGATGATGCTTAATCCGGACAAGTGTGTCTTTGGTGTACCGGCGGCAAGTTATTGGGTTTTCTGGTGTCCAACAGGGGAATTGAGGCTAATCCGGAGAAGATCACAGCCATCACCTCCCTGGCTAAACCGAAGTGTATCAATGATGTTCAACTGGCAGGCCGGATTGCCGCGTTAAGCCGGTTTATCAGCCGCCTGGTGAGAAGGATCCCTTTGTATCAGATGTTGAAGAAGACGGATCAGTTCGTCTGGAGTTCTGCTGCTGATGAAGCATTTGAGGACTTAAAGCGGCAATTGGCCAATCCGCCTGTGCTCGCCGCTCCCATTGACAAGGAGCCGTTACTGCTATATGTTGCTGCTAATGCTCGTGCGGTCAGCGTGGCTATTGTGGTGGAACGAAAGGAGGCAGGTAAGGAGCATCCGGTTCAATGTCCGGTCTATTATATCAGCGAGGTACTCATTGAGTCCAAGCAAAGGTATCCGCATTGGCAGAAGCTGGTGTACGGAGTTTTTATGGCAAGCCGGAAGCTTAAGCAATACTTCCAAGGGCACCCAATTACGGTGGTCAGTTCTGCTCCTTTGGGAGATATCATCCAGAACCGGGAAGCAACTGGCCGGATTGCAAAGTGGGCTATAGAGCTGGGGCCGTACGGTTTGAAATATGTGCCTCGGACAGCGATTAAGTCTCAAGCACTTGTTGATTTCATCAATGATTGGACGGAAATGCAAGCACCTGAAGAAAAGCCGGATCATACGTATTGGACCATCCATTTTGACGGATCCAGGCAGTTGGAAGGCTCGGGGGCTGGAGTCGTATTAACTTCCCCACGAGGTGATAAGTTTTGTTATGTTCTCCGTTTAATGTTCCCTTGTACTAACAATGCAGCTGAGTATGAAGCCTTGCTCCATGGTCTTCGGATGGCTAAGGAGATGAATCTAAGTCGAGTTAAGTGCTTCGGTGATTCGGACCTTGTGGCTCAGCAAGTGTCTGGCACTTGGGACTCCAAGGACCCACTCATGGCAGCATATCGTCGTGAGGTGGATATTGTTGCAGGTTATTTCAGAGGCTATCAGGTGGACCACGTGGACCGGCGGAAAAATGAAGCGGCAGACGCTTTAAGCCGGCTGGGCTCTCAGCGCAAACCGGTCCACCCAATGTTTTTCTGGATGTGCTGCACAACCCGTCGGTGAAGATCCCTGGTGAAGAGGATTTGGCCATTCCTGATCCGGAGGCTCAATTGGTGGCAGTTCTTCATGTTATTCCGGATTGGACGCTTCCTTAACCTGGCGTACAAGAACCGGGGCGAGTTGCCAGAAGATGAGATTCTGGCCCGGCAGAATAATCCGGCGATCCAAGTCCATGGCTGTCATCAACGGTGAGTTGCATCATTGCAGTGTATCAGGAGCTTTTCAAGTTGCGTGTCTCCTGAAGAAGGCCGTGAAATTTTGCGTGAGATCCACGAAGGAGATTGTGGTCACCATGCCGGTTCAAAGTCTCTGGTGGCTAAAGCGTTTCGCCATGGTTTCTATTGGTTAACTGCTCATGCTGATGCGAAGGATCTGGTCAGACGATGTGATGGTTGCCAAAGGTTTTCAAGACGTGCTCATGTACCGGCTCAAGAATTGAGATGATTCCAATTACTTGGCCGTTTGCGACTTGGGGGCTGGATATGGTTGGGCCTTTCAAAAGGTCCAAAGATAAGAAGACCCACCTCCTGGTGGCGGTTGACAAGTTTACAAAGTGGGTGGAGGCAGAACCTGTTAGCAAGTGTGATGCGGCCACGGCGGTTCAGTTCATCAAAAAGGTGATTTTCCGGTTTGGCTTTCCACAAGTATTATCAGATAATGGTACCAATTTGTCCAAAGGTGCTATGAAGGAGTTCTGCGAACGGGAGCACATCCGGCGACGTTTCATCAGTGGCACATCCACAGTCCAATGGTCAAGCAGAAAGAGCTAATCAAGAGATCTTGAGAGGCATCAAGCCCCGGCTCATGGTTCCTTTGCAGAGAACGCTGGGTTGTTGGGTAGAAGAATTACCATCTGTGTTATGGAGCATCAATACAACACCCAACAGATCAACAGGATACACACTGTTCTTCATGGTTTATGGAGCGAGAGGCGGTTCTCCCCAGTGATATCCGTCATGACTCACCTCGTGTTCACGGCTTATGTTGAAGCGGACAACGAGACAGCACGGCAAGATGCTTTGGACCGGTTGGATGAAGAGCGTGACATCGCAGCCGCCCGATCGGCGATTTACCAGCAGGATCTTCGTCGTTATCACATGTCGCCGAGTCAGAACCAGAGCCTTCCAGGAAGGAGATTTGGTGCTTCGGCTCATCCAAGATCAGACTGATATGCATAAGCTATCCCCACCTTGGGAGGGGCCTTTCGTGGTCAGCAAGAATCTGCACAACGGGTCGTACTATCTGATCGATATTCAAGAGCATAAGGACTCACGTACATCAGAGGAGAGACTAACAGGCCGTGGAATATAGCTCATCTTCGGCCTTACTATACCTGAGCCATTGGCTATACTTATGTACATACAATGTATATATTATGATTAATATAATAAACCGGAACCTCAGCTAAAGCGGGGTATCTGTTCTTTTACATCATGTGAGGTTACACGGAGTTGCTCTAAAGCGGCCTCCGGTTTACCCCTTGAGTTCGCTTTGCTAAAAGCATCGTGTTATATCACTTGGAGGATTGGTCGTGTCCGAACCAATACCATGCCTCTTGATAGGCGAAAGCCACCAGATCACTTGGGGACTTGGTCATGTCTGAACCAGTCATGCCTCTTGATCGGCCTAAGGCCACAGAATCACTTGGGGGCTTGGTCGAACCCGAACCATGACCACGCCATTTGGTCGGCATAAATGCCACAAGAATCACTTGGGGACCTGGCTAACTAGAACCATAGTTACACCTAACGGGAGCTTGGTCGTGTTTGGCCATGGTCGCCATTTGATCAGCTTAAATAAATCTTTTTTGGCAAACGTTTTTGTCGTTGCTTTTGCTTTATACTTTTCTTTGAAGGGGTTTTTTTGCTTTTTATTGTGTTCTTTAAACCGACAAAGTTTTTTTTAACCAATCAATTGACGGAACATAGTTCACGTCAATCCGGAGACTATTTGTCCGGTTTGATCCTTGTTGTTAACATCCTCTTATGGAGTAACACGGTGTTCATTATAACCCGGCACGGTTTACATGGTAACCAGTGTCATATACATATACAGGAGTTGTTATTTCCTCCAACAGTGTGGGTTTGCAAAAGCTCCGCTTCAAGGTTGGCCAAGCCAACTTCACACTCAATGGTGGCAGGTATTATGTATCTCAAAATTTTTGATCATATACTTAAAATTTTGTTTTGGATGTTTTGACTTTATATATACAAACATCATATTCCGCTTGATGGTACAACTGCGGTGGCACTTAACGAATTTCTTATTTCAGAAAGTATTTTGGAAAGTTCATTACCACAGGAAGAACAAGTTATGCACGAAGGCATATCAACATCAAAGGTATCAGCTAGCCTATTACAAGGCAACATGGTGCCCATAATAACATAATTGTTTTTCACAAAGGAGAGACAGTTTTAAAACCGGCTTCCGGTTTAAGCTTGGCCACCAGCCTGGCCTGATGGTTGTGGGTCATCCTGCACCGCTTCAGCTTCCGTTTCTCTACCTAGTGGCTGGAAATCCACAGTTGTGCAGTCGATTCCCATCAATGCTTGAAAAACAGCTTCGTTGTGGATTAGCGAAGACGGGTCAATATCGGGAGCGTAAGTATGCTTACGGATTGGAGGGATCAGGTTTTCCAATTCATGGATTGGTGCAGCTATTCGCTTGTTCTGGCTGTCATATTGGGCTTGATAATGAGACAAATCTGCTTCCTCAGCCAGTTGACAAGCTAGCGGACGTACCTCCCGGTTTATGGCTCGCAGATCCGCTTCATCAAATTCTGACCCGTCTTCCTTCAAACTGGGATAACCCTGAGCCGCTTCAATAGGATCAAAATCCGGCACCCAAGCTTTTGCCCGAATTAAAGCATTGATTGCACCGGTTCGAGTAGCAGATTTCTCCAGCTCTTCAACCCGGGCAGGAAGCACTGACAGTTTCATCAAAGTATCTTGAATCAAGTGGGCGCCGGTTTGTTATGAGACGCGGTACAGATGATCCGCTGGGCACCAGTATACAATTGTTCAACCAAGGTATAGGCGGCTTTCAATTTCTTCCGCACATCTGACCCCAAGTGACCAATGCGTGTCCCTGAAATACCATAAAAGGTTAATAAACCGGCGACTCGTAAGAAGGCAGAACCAATTCAGAAGGCAAGCTGGCTTACCAAAGATAGCAGTGGTCATGGCATGAACGTGCCGCTTTATGCTGGTCAGTTCATCCGTCACTGGTTTCAGTGCAGCCTCGGCATCCTCTGCTCGTTTGATCAAAGCGGACTTTTCAGTGGCCCAATCCGCCCGTTTCTTCTTGAGTTCTCCTTAAGTTGTTCCATGGCGCTTAAGGCACTGGCCAATTCCTCTTTTGCCTTGGAGGTTTCAGCCTGTTGGGTTTTCAGGTTTTCTCGCAGATCGATGACTTGGCTTTCTTTCGCCTTCAGCTCCGCCTGTAGGCATACAGATATATGTTTCAACAAATCGGTAGAAGGATTCAAGTACCAACCCATAACAAGTTATGCGCTTAGCACTTGGGGGCTAATGCATATTCGATCTTCATCTTTCAATTGTTTACAAAGTCCCAAGCTCAATACAAGTATTCAACTTGGCACTTGGGGGCTAATGGCTATTTGATCATATGTATTCTGATGCGGCAGTTTCAATTACTTAAAGTACCGGTTTAACTACGCTAAGTTGAACCGGCCCTTGGGGACTACATCAGCAAATTTCAAAGTATCAAGATTCATATTATTAAGTCCCGATTTGAAAGGATATTTCAAATCGGCCCTTAGGGGCTAGGAGAGTTAGCAAGAATGAAAGCATACAAGCATGAAGGAGCATATGGAAGCTACCTCATATTTATCCTTCATCATGTTAACCAGACCGGCTTCATAGTCACGGCTGGTATACAGCCGGTTCAGATAGCCGGAATGGATATCTTGGGCATTCAGAGCAGCGTAAGCCGTCAGATCAGCATTCCACCTGCCTTTGCCAAAAGCAGCTAATTCTTCCTTGGCAGAATGTTTGGATAATGCAACAGGATTGCTTGGCTCAGTATGGCCAGTGCCAGTAATGACAACTTCATCATCATTGGTACCGCCGGTTTGCACTGGAGCTGTTGGCTCGTCAGTAGGTTTTGCGGGACCGGTGGAGCTTTCAACCCGGAGGGAACCTGTGGGCTGATGGATAGGACCTGAGGTATTAGTAGGTCTTTCCTCAGCAGTAAGATCATCATCTGGCTGCGGTGGATCATTGGGAATATCCTCAGGAATAGCCGTTTCAAGATTGGGTGTGGTGCCTGGTTCAAGAATGACATCTTCTTCGACCGCTTTATCCAGCCGGGCCTTCTTGCTCGGCCTAGGTTTGGCCCTGAGAAGAATAACAAAATTAAATACAGCATATGTTCTAAGGCAATATACTGCAAACATCACAATAAATATAGCTTACCCAAGCACCGTTTTGAGCGGTGGGAGCTGAGTAGCCGACGACTCGCCAGAAGATGAGTGGGAAATAACCTGATAATCGGAGTCAGACGGATTAAGAGGTTGACGAAAGCAGCCCGCTTTAGGACAAGCACTGACAAGCGAATTAGAGACCTCGGAATGACGTTTCCGAACCGGACTGTTCGGTAAACCGGCGGAGGTAACTACCTGGCCGCTGTGCCGGGTGGTGCGGCGAGCTTCGTGTTGTTGAGTCTTCATAAGAAGTTTAGGATCCAAATAAGCAAGAGGATGAGAAAATTTAACTTTCCGGTTTGCCTGACGGATTTTTTGTGAAGGCAAAGTTTCTGAATCGGAAGAGAGAATAATTACCTCTGCAACATCCGCATGGCTGGCTTCGGCATCATCCTGACAAATATCATCATCAATAAGATGCATGAAAAATAAACCAAGTGAGTCAAGCTCTACCTCAAAGTCCGGATTATCCACCTCGTCATCAGGGGCCGGATTAGAAGATGCAGTGGTTCTTTTCCGGTGGGCAGTCTTCACAACTTTAGTTTTTTGCCGGGTTGCTCTTTCCGGTTTATCTGTTTTCTCTGCTTTCTCCTGCGGCAGCTTTTTGCTCCAAAACGGATCATTGCCCTGATTATGCAGACACTGATATTAAAAACAATGACCAGACATATCAATAATAGATTCAGCAAAGAGAAAAATCAAAGTCTTACAGCTGTCGGTTTGTCGGTGGCACAGAGGGGAAGCAGGCCGGTTCTAGCGCAGATGTGCTCTGGTTCATTCAGTATCTTACGCACAGCTTCTGTGATTTCTTCACCGGAGAGCTGGAGTCTTGAATGTCGCAGTGGGTCATCCACACTATTAGTATATTCGCACATCAAACCGGAGCGCTGACTAAGGGGCAGTATGCTCCATGATATCCAACGGCGAGCAAGGTCAACCCCTGTTAAACCGTGGGCCATAAAGGCTCTGAGATTTGATAGCTGAGGAGCATATTTGCTTCTCTCCTGGGCACTCAATCGTTGAGAAAAAGGATGGGTATTGCTGAGCCGCTCCGGACGAAAGCCAGGCAAGGGATTCTCACCAGCAGGGGAGGTGTCTTTGCAGTAGAACCATGTCTGATTCCACTCCTTGGGGTGATTGTGCAGCTTGGCGTGAGGGTATGTGACCTCTTTCCTTTTTTGAATCGCCATACCACCCAAATCCGTATTAGAGCCATCAGTAAACTCAGTACGGCGGTTTAGATGGAAAAGATCTCTGAATAATTCCACTATGGGCTCCTCTTGAAAGAACACCTCACAGAGCACTTGGAAGTGGCACATATTTGTAACAGAGTTGGGGCCAGTGTCTTGCGGATGGAGTTGGAAATCAGCTAGAACATCCCGATAGAATTTAGAACCAGGCGGTTTAAAACCCCGGGCTAAGTGGTCTACGAAAACAACAACCTCTCCTTCTCGAGGTGTGGGGGGCATTCCTTGCCAGGAACCCTCCAATGGACGGTGTCTTTGCTGCCCAAGGCGCCAATCAGGACTAAATCATCCAGTTGATCCTCTGTGACGCAACAAGGGACCCAATTGCACTCATACACTTGCTTGGCCATGATGAAATCTACAAAGTACATTGATATGTGCAATGTTAAACCGGAATCAGATCTATCTAAACCGGAGTTTATGAAGCAACAGCATCACGGCGGTTCAACAAGGGGACTAATGATATATGATAGATTGCTTTTTCAAAGGTGAACCGCCTATGTGGTAAAGAGGATACAGATCTAAGGCAAGAATGACTAAGGAAGGTAAAAACAGATTTCATAAGGTCGCAGTGAAATTTTGGATCTACCGTAAGACAGGAAAATAAAAGGATTTAGACCTAAAAGGTTCATCTCAAAGCAATTCACAAGGGACCAGATCAATGTTTTATGCGCATAAAAGTTTGCTTTGGTAACAGAAGATAAGCCATTACGGGGAATACATCAAGTTTGAAGTTTTATTCATGGGCTAAAGAAGAAACAAAAGCAGAACAACGCCAGAGTCTCGATGAACTTCGACGAACGAGGAAACCCTAGAACAGATCTGCGGGGGAAAGGAAAGAAGATTTACCGGAGCTGAGGAAGAAGCGGAAGGTCGCCGCTATGCTCAGGTGTGCTCAGGTTGATGCAGCGGCCAAGGTTGATGCAGAGGTCGACGGTGGCGGCAGAGCTCCGAAGCTGAGCAACGCGAAGAAGATGAAGCAGAAGGGGTCGGAGGGAGAGAAAGGAAATGACCCTTCGGTCCTATTTATAAAGAAAGGGATATGTAAGGCCCGAGAATCAGGGAGCCGCGAGTTTGGAAACGAAGCTGCGGCCTTAATTGTCGCAGGCTTGTTAACATGATAAGGTTCTTTATAACCAGTGACGTCACACCGGTCTACCGCGAGCAGAGAAGATGACATCACGGCGGTTCAACAAAATACGAGAAGATGTTGAAGATGAAGATTTTTGCTAAGGATTAACATGAACCTGTTCAAATCAATTTGGGGCCTAATGTTGGGGATATTACTACTGGGCGTGAACCGGCCAGGACAGGCCGGGTTAACTTCATCAGTAGTTGAGTATGATAAAAGCCCATGAGGGCAGATGAGGGCTAAAGGCCCATAATCGGTTTAAGGCCTATAGCTATAAACCGGCGTCGGTATGTAACTTGTGTTATAAGTTAGGAATAGTGGAGACCGAACCGGACGCATCTATGAGCCGGTATCGGGACTCTGTAAACCGACGGGCGTCACCCATGTATATAAGGGGACGACCCGGCGGCGGTTCAAGGACAGACAACAACTCGAGACATAGGCGAAGCTTATTTGCTCCCTAGTCATCGAAACACCCATCAATTCCATCACAACTAGACGTAGGCTTTTACCTTCATTGAAGGGGCCGAACTAGTATAAACTCTCTTGCGTCCTTGTGTCCGCTTTAACCCCTTCAAGCTAACCCGTAGCGATGGCTCCACGACTAAGTCCTTTCTCTAGGACATCTGCCGTGACAAACAATGAAGTATCCAGAAAACTTTATGATGAGTGGGAACCAACTATTAAAATTAAAATTAAGATCATGAATGCTATGCTTTATGTGATTTGGGTGCTAGTGTTTCCACGATTCCAACGCTTTGTGTGATTTGTTAGGTTTCCGTGATTTTGATGATTGCTCTCTAAACTTGCACCTTGCGGATTCCACTATTAAGAAACCTATGGGAAGAATTAATGATGTTCTTATTGTTGCAAATAGGAATTATGTGCCCGTAGATTTTATTGTTCTTGACATAGATTGCAATCCTTCATGTCCTATTATTCTTGGTAGACCTTTCCTTAGAACGATTGGTGCAATTATTGATATGAAGGAAGGAAATATTAGATTCCAATTTCCATTAAGGAAAGGCATGGAACACTTTCCTAGAAAGAAAATTAAATTACCTTATGAATCTATTATGAGAGCCACTTATGGATTGCCTACCAAAGATGGCAATACCTAGATCTATTCTTGCTTGTTATGCCTAGCTAGGGGCGTTAAACGATAGCGCTTGTTGGGAGGCAACCCAATTTTATTTTTATTCCTTGCTTTTTGCTCCTGTTTAGTAATAAATAATTTATCTAGCCTCTGTTTGTTGTGTTTTTTGTGTTTAATTAGTGTTTGTGCCAAGTAGAACCGTTGGGAAGACTTGGGGAAAGTCTTGTTGAACTTGCTGTAAAAAACAGAAACTTTAGCGCTCACGAGAACTGCTGTCATTTTTATTTGGAAAGTGATATTTAGTTAATTATTTAAATGATTAATAGATAAATTCCTCACGTCCATAAATTTATTTTAGAATTTTTGGGGTTCCAGATCTTGCGCTAGCTACAGATTACTACAGACTGTTCTGTTTTTGACAGATTCTGTTTTTCGTGTGTTGTTTGCTTATTTTGATGAATCTATGGCTAGTAAAATAGTTTATAAACCATAGAGAAGTTGGAATACAGTAGGTATAACACCAATATAAATAAAGAATGAGTTCATTACAGTACCTTGAAGTGGTCTTTTATTTTCTTTCGCTAACGGAGCTCACGAGATTTTCTACTTTAAGTTTTGTGTTGTGAAGTTTTCAAGTTTTGGGTAAAGATTTGATGGATTATGGAACAAGGAGTGGCAAGAGCCTAAGCTTGGGGATGCCCATGGCACCCCCAAGATAATCTAAGGACACCTAAAAGCCAAAGCTTGGGGATGCCCCGGAAGGCATCCCCTCTTTCGTCTACTTCTATCGGTAACTTTACTTGGAGCTATATTTTTATTCGCCACATGATATGTGTTTTGCTTGGAGCGTCTTGTATTATTTGAGTCTTTGGTTTTTAGTTTACCACAATCATCCTTGCTGTACACACCTTTTGAGAGAGCCATACATGATTTGGAATTTGTTAGAATACTCTATGTGCTTCGCTTATATCTTTTGAGTTATATAATTTTGCTCTAGTACTTCACTTATATCTTTTAGAGCACGGTGGTGGATTTGTTTTATAGAAACTATTGATCTCTCATGCTTCACTTAGATTATTTTGAGAGTATTTAATAGCATGGTAATTTGCTTAAAATCCTAATATGCTAGGTATTCAAAGTTAGTAAAATTTTCTTAAGAGTGTTTTGAATACTAAGAGAAGTTTGATGCTTGATGATTGTTTTGAGATATGGAGGTAATAATATCAAAGTCGTGCTAGTTGAGTAGTTGTGAAATTGAGAAATGCTTGTGTTGAAGTTTGCAAGTCCCGTAGCATGCACGTATGGTAAACGTTATGCAACAAATTTGAAACATGAGGTGTTATTTGATTGTCTTCCTTATGAGTGGCGGTCGGGGACGAGCGATGGTCTTTTCCTACCAATCTATCCCCCTAGGAGCATGCGCATAGTACCGAGGTTTTTGATGACTTGTAGATTTTTGCAATAAGTATGTGAGTTCTTTATGACTAATGTTGAGTCCATGGATTATACGCACTCTCACCCTTCCATCCTTGCTAGCCTCTTCGGTACCGTGCATTGCCCTTTCTCACATTGAGAGTTGGCGCAAACTTCGCCGGTGCATCCAAACCCCGTGATATGATACGCTCTTTCACACATAAACCTCCTTATATCTTCCTCAAAACAGCCACCATACCTACCTATTATGGCATTTCCATAGCCATTCCGAGATATATTGCCATGCAACTTTCCATCATTCCGTTCATCATGACACATTCATTATTGTCATATTGCTTAGCATGATCATGTAGTTGACATAGTATTTGTGGCAAAGCCACCGTTCATAATTCTTTCATACATGTCACTCTTGGTCCATTGCATATCCCGGTACACCGCCGGAGGCATTCATATAGAGTCATTTTGTTCTAGTATCGAGTTGTAATCATTGAGTTGTAAATAAATAGAAGTGTGATGATCATCATTTTCTAGAGCATTGTCCCAAGTGAGGAATATAAAAAAGAGAAAGGCCATAAAAAAGAGAAGGCCCAAAAAAAGAGAAAGGCCATAAAAAAGAGAAAGGCCCAAAAAAATGAGAGAAAAAGAGAGAAGGGACAATGTTACTATCCTTTGCCACACTTGTGCTTCAAAGTAGCACCATGATCTTCATGATAGAGAGTCTCTTGTTTTCACTTTCATATACTAGTGGGAATTTTTCATTATAGAACTTGGCTTGTATATTCCAACAATGGGCCTCCTCAAGTGCCCTAGGTCTTCGTGAGCAAGCAAGTTGGATGCACACCCACTAGTTTCTTTTGTTGAGCTTTCATACATTTATAGCTCTAGTGCATCCGTTGCATGGCAATCCCTACTCCTTGCATTAACATCAATCGGTGGGCATCTCCATAGCCCATTGATTAGCCTCGTTGATGTGAGACTTTCTCCTTTTTGTCTTCTCCACATAACCCTCCCTCATTATATTCTATTCCACCCATAGTGCTATGTCCATGGCTCGCGCTCATATATTGCGTGAAAGTTTATAGGTTTGAGATTACTAAAGTATGAAACAATTGCTTGGCTTGTCATCGGGGTTGTGCATGATGAGAGCATTCTTGTGTGATGAAAATGAAACATGACTAAACTATATGATTTTGTAGGGATGAACTTTCTTTGGCCATGTTATTTTGAGAAGACATAATTGCTTAGTTAGTATGCTTGAAGTATTTATTTTTATGTCAATATGAACTTTTGTCTTGAATCTTTCGGATCTGAATATTCATACCACAATTAAGAAGAATTACATTAAAATTATGCCAAGTAGCACTCCGCATCAAAAATTCTGTTTTTATATTTACCTACTCGAGGACGAGCAGGAATTAAGCTTGGGGATGCTTGATACGTCTCCAACGTATCTATAATTTTTGATTGCTCCATGCTATATTATCTACTGTTTTGGACATTATTGGGCTTTATTATCCACTTTTATATTATTTTTGGGACTAACCTATTAACCGGAGGCCCAACCCAGAATTGTTGTTTTTTGCCTGTTTTAGGGTTTCGAAGAAAAGGAATATCAAACGGAGTCCAAACGGAATGAAACCTTCGGAACGTGATTTTCTCAATGAACAAGACCGAGACTTGGACTACGTCAAGAAAAGAAAAGAGGCCACGAGGTAGGGGGCGCGCCCCCCCCAGGCGCGCCCTCCACCCTCGTGGGCCCCCTGTTGCTCCACCGACGTACTCCTTCCTCCTATATATACCTACGTACCCCCAAACGATCAGATACGGAGCCAAAACCCTAATTCCACCGCCGCAACTTTCTGTATCCACGAGATCCCATCTTGGGGCCTGTTCCGGAGCTCCGCCGGAGGGGGCATCGATCACGGAGGGCTTCTACATCAACACCATAGCCCCTCCGATGAAGTGTGAGTAGTTTACCTCAGACCTACGGGTCCATAGTTAGTAGCTAGATGGCTTCTTCTCTCTTTTTGGATCTCAATACAATGTTCTCCCCCTCTCTTGTGGAGAACTATTCGATGTAATCTTCTTTTTGCGGTGTGTTTGTTGAGACCGATGAATTGTGGGTTTATGATCAAGTCTATCTATGAACAATATTTGAATCTTCTCTGAATTCTTTTATGTATGATTGGTTATCTTTGCAAGTCTCTTCGAATTATCAGTTTGGTTTGGCCTACTAGATTGATCTTTCTTGCAATGGGAGAAGTGCTTAGCTTTGGGTTCAATCTTGCGGTGTCCTTTCCCAGTGACAGTAGGGGCAGCAAGGCACGTATTGTATTGTTGCCATCGAGGATAACAAGATGGGGTTTCTTCATATTGCATGAGTCTATCCCTCTACATCATGTCATCTTGCTTAAGGCGTTACTCTGTTTTTAACTTAATACTCTAGATGCATGCTGGATAGCGGTCGATGAGTGGAGTAATAGTAGTAGATGCAGGCAGGAGTCGGTCTACTTGTCTCGGACGTGATGCATATATACATGATCATACCTAGATATTCTCATAACTATGCTCAATTCTGTCAATTGCTCAACAGTAATTTGTTCACCCACCGTAGAATACTTATGCTCTCGAGAGAAGCCACTAGTGAAACCTATGGCCCCCGGGTCTATCTTTATCATATTGATCTCCTACTACTTAGTTATTTCCTTTGCTATTTACTTTGCCTTTATTTTACTTTGCATCTTTATCATAAAAATACCAAAAATATTATCTTATCATATCTATCAGATCTCACTCTCGTAAGTGGCCTTATAGGGATTGACAACCCCTATTTGCGTTGGTTGCGAGGATTTATTTGTTTTGTGCAGGTACGAGGGACTCGCGCGTAGCCTCCTACTGGATTGATACCTTGGTTCTCAAAAACTGAGGGAAATACTTACGCTACTTTGCTGCATCATCCCTTCCTCTTCGGGGAAAACCAACGCAGTGCTCAAGAGGTAGCACTACTCGATAGTTCAGTGTGCCATGCTTTACGACTTAGAACCGGGACTTCAATGACATTTTGAACGTCATGGAGCATATGAGATGTTCCAGGAGTTGAAGTTAATATTTCAAGCAAATGCGAAGGTTAAGAGATATGAAGTCTCCAATACATTCTACTGCTACAAAATGGAGGAGAATAGCTCTGTCAGTGAACATATACTCAGAATGTGTGGGTACCACAACCACTTGACTCAACTGGGAGTTAATCTTCCTGTTGATAGTGTCATTGACAGAGTTCTTCAATCACTGCGACCAATCTACAAAAGCTTCGTGATGAACTATAATATGCAAGGGATGGGTAAGAATATTCCGGAGCTCTTCGCAATGCTAAAGGTTGCTGAGGGAGTCCTGGATTAGGGGGTGTCCGGATAGCCGGACTATACCTTCGGCCGGACTCCTGGACTATGAAGATACAAGATTGAAGACTTCGTCCCGTGTCCGGAAGGGACTTTCCTTGGCGTGGAAGGCAAGCTTGGCGATACGGATATGTAGATCTCCTACCATTGTAACCGACTCTGTGTAACCCTAGCCCTCTCCGGTGTCTATATAAACCGGAGGGTTTTAGTCCATAGGACAGAACAACAATCATACCATAGGCTAGCTTCTAGGGTTTAGCCTCTCTGATCTCGTGGTAGATCTACTCTTGTACTACCCATATCATCAATATTAATCAAGCAGGACGTAGGGTTTTACCTCCATCAGAGGGCCCGAACCTGGGTAAAACATGTGTCCCCTGCCTCCTGTTACCATCCGCCTAGACGCACAGTTCGGGACCCCCTACCCGAGATCCGCCGGTTTTGACACCGACATTGGTGCTTTCATTGAGAGTTCCTCTGTGTCGTCACTTTTAGGCCCGATGGCTTCTCCGATCATCAACAGCGATGCGATCCAGGGTGAGACTTTTCTCCCCGGACAGATCTTCGTATTTGGCGGCTTTGCACTGCGGGCCAATTCGCTTGGCCATCTGGAGCAGATCGAAAGCTACGCCCCTGGCCATCAGGTCAGATTTGGAAGTTTGAGCTACACGGCCGACCTCCGCGGAGACTTGATCTTCGACGGATTCGAGCCGCAAGCCGAGCGCGCCGCACTGTCACGATGGGCATGATCTAGCTCTGCCGCCGAACAGTGCCCTGGAGGCCGCACCCGCATCAGCTCCGACCCTTAATTCGGAGCCAACTGCGCCAATCGAGGATGGGTGGTTGGACACCGCCTCGGGGGCTGCAATCTCTACGGCGATCGAGCCGAACACCAGCCCTATTCTCTGCGAAGCCCGTGACTCCAAGGAGCCGGACTCCTCTCCAGACTCCGAGCCCTCCGCGCCCCTACCGATCGAACCCGATTGGGCGCCGATCATGGAGTTCACCGCCGCGGACATCTTTCAGCACTCGCCCTTCGGCGATATTCTGAATTCACTAAAGTCTCTCTCTTTATCAGGAGAGCCCTGGCCGGACTATGGTCAGCAAGGTTGGGATGATGATGAAGAAATTCAAAGCCCACCCACCACCCACTTCGTAGCCACTGTCGATGATTTAACCGACATGCTCGACTTCGACTCCGAAGACATCGACGGTATGGACGCCGATGCAGGAGACGATCAAGAACCAGCGCCTATAGGGCACTGGAAAGCCACCTCGTCGTATGATATATACATGGTGGACACCCCAAAAGAAGGCAATGGCGATGGAACAAGCGGAGGATGACCCCTCCAAGAAGCAGCCTAAGCGCCGGCGTCAGCGGCGCCGCTCTAAATCCCGCCAAAGCAAAAACGGTGATTCTGGCACGGGGGATAATAACACCCCGGACAGTGCCGAAGACAACCACCTCCAGCAAGATTCAGCACAGGAGGATAGAGAAGCCATCCCTCATGAGAGAGCGGCAGACAGAGAAGACGAGGACGATAATTATATGCCTCCCTTCAAAGACGAGGCAAGCCTCGACGATGACGAATTTTTCGTGCCGGAGGATCCCGTCGAACAAGAGCGTTTCAAACGCAGGCTTATGGCCACGGCGAGCAGCCTCAAGAAAAAACAGCAACAGCTTAGAGCTGATCAAGATTTGCTAGCCGACAGATGGACTGAAGTCCTTGCGACCGAAGAGTATGAACTCGAACGCCCCTCCAAGAGCTACCCAAAGCGCAGGTTGCTACCCCAATTAGAGGAGGAAGCACTAAACCTACATCACCAACGCATGATGCGGCCGACCGGCCACCCCGTGGCCGCGAAAGAGAGGCCTCTCGGCCCTCCACTCAAGCCGCACCCCGGCACAGCTCAAAAACTACCAAGGCATGGGAAAATGCGCCAGACCTGTCAGATATAATGGAGGACAAGGCAAGGCAAACAAGATCGATCTACGGATCATGTGGGCGCCCCATGGCATGAGACGGTACTCGTCACGCCGGATACAGTAAATCCGGCCGGGCCGAACACAGTAGACAAAGCTCGTTTGAGCTGCGTCGTGATATAGCCCAATACAGAGGCGCCGCACACCCACTATGCTTCACAGATGAAGTAATGGATCATCAAATCCCCGAGGGTTTCAAACCCGTGAACATCGAATCATACGATGGCACAACAGATCCTGCGGTATGGATCGAGGACTATCTCCTTCATATCCACATGGCCCGCGGTGATGACCTACACGCCATCAAATACCTCCCACTCAAGCTTAAAGGACCAGCTCGGCATTGGCTTAACAGCTTGCCAGCAGAATCAATTGGTTGTTGGGAGGACCTGGAAGCCGCATTCCTCGACAATTTCCAGGGCACTTATGTGCGACCACCAGACGCCGATGACCTAAGCCACATAATTCAGCAGCCAGAGGAATCGGCCAGACAATTCTGGACACGGTTCCTAACCAAGAAAAATCAAATCGTCGACTGTCCGGACGCAGAGGCCCTAGCAGCCTTCAAGCATAACATCCGCGACGAGTGGCTTGCACGGACACCTAGGACAGGTAAAAGCCTGATTAGGGGGTGTTCGCAGGTAGCCGGACTATACTTCAGCCGGACTCCTGGACTATGAAGATACAAGATTGAAGACTTCGTCCCGTGTCCGGATGGGACTTTCCTTGGCGTGGAAGGCAAGCTTGGCGATGCGGATATTCAAGATCTCCTACCATTGTAACCGACTCTATGTAACCCTAACCCTATCCGGTGTCTATATAAACCGGAGGGTTGTAGTCCGTAGGCAATCAACTCCATAGACAACAATCATACCATAGGCTAGCTTCTAGGGTTTAGCCTCCTTGATCTCGTGGTAGATCTACTCTTGTACTACCCATATCATCAATATTAATCAAGCAGGACGTAGGGTTTTACCTCCATCAAGAGGGCCCGAACCTGGGTAAAACATCGTGTTCCCTGCCTCCTGTTACCATCCGGCCTAGACGCACAGTTCGGGACCCCCTACCCGAGATCCGCCGGTTTTGACACCGACATTGGTGCTTTCATTGAGAGTTCCTCTGTGCCGTCACAATCAGGAAGGATGCCTCCTCCCGTCTTTAAAGACGGCGCCGTTGCTAAGGGAGCCTTGGCTGTCGGCCAAACCCTCCGGCTAGGTGGTTTCCTCATGACCGCCTGTTCGGCTGTTGCGCCGACGGTGACCTCTCGGGTCATCAAAAGCAACCTACACGTCAGCTCGGAGCTCGTCGAGCAGCTAGATCCAATGGAGCTCTCTTCCGTAAACGAGCTCTTGGATCGCATCGCCGCCCTGGGGGTCGCTACGGATTACGACCAGGTTGGGCTTAAACCCGATCTAAGAGAAATTAACTCTCCCCAAGTCACCCACCACGTTGCCGTGGTAGAGACAGTGCGGCGACCCTTCATCTATTTTAAGGACTAGCTACGTCCGAATTCCCGACCCCTCCAAGCCGGATACCCGCGGAGGGGGAGATGTAACTCAAGACCTGAGCTTAGGATCAGGCAACGGGCCAGATTCACTGGACAACATCCAAGAATCCGAACTTCAGAGTTCGGAAACTCTTCGGCCTCCGAATCTTGGATTGGGTGAGGTTTCAGATTCAACGACACCCGCCCACCCGATCATAAGCGATCTCTCCCAAATCAGGCAGAGGCCCGAGGAAACAGTACATCATTACTGGGCCAGATTCCTCCTGGTTATGAACAGGATAAAGGATTGCCGCGAGGAAGACGCAATCTCAATTTTCTGCAGTAATTGCACGGACAAGGGAATCCTTAACGCCGTAAGTCGTCGTGATATCACACGCTTCGCTGACTTGGCGTCCATAGTACAAAAATACTGTGCGATGGAAAGCGCCTGGAAAACCGAAATAAATTTTTGGGATAATCCGGCCTTGAATAGTAATCCCGTCCGAACTAAGAGGGTGCATTATCACAGGACACCCGGGATAAAC
Source organism: Triticum urartu (assembly GCF_003073215.2). Classification (NCBI taxonomy): domain Eukaryota; kingdom Viridiplantae; phylum Streptophyta; class Magnoliopsida; order Poales; family Poaceae; genus Triticum; species Triticum urartu. The sequence continues at coordinate 143,738,561 of NC_053025.1, forward strand.
ACCAAAAAGCCAAAACCCTCTACAGGGCATGGAACCGTACTGGAAAGATGGCTTGATGGACCCTGTAGAATTCACAGTACAGAGGACGCCACACCAACTCACAGCCTTAGAGCATGTTGGATACTCCGGCAGGTGGCCAAAATCGGCGAGGACCTCTTAATTCCGGAGGCCGCAGAAAGCCAGCCCAAGGACACCAGTACCGTTCTCACAGTCTTCGAGACTTTCGCATCAAACAATGTGCGAAAAAGAACACTCCGCAGCCTCGCCGAAGTCTATCAAGTTGCAACAATAAATCCATGGAGCGACACTGCCATTACCTTCAACGCAAGTGATGAACCTAGATTCCGAACAGCCCGAGCACCAGCCGCATTGGTCCTCAGTCCCATAGTGGACGGCTTTCGCCTCACCAAGGTGCTCATGGATGGAGGCAGCGGACTGAACCTCATTTATGAGGAAACCCTTCAAAAAATGGAAATAGACTGGAACCGCGTCGAGCGAAGCAGCACAACCTTTAGAGGAATAATCCCCAGTCGGGAAGCGCGCTGCACAGGAAAAATCACACTAGATGTGGTGTTCGGCACGCCGGATAATTACAGGTCCGAAGAAGTCACGTTTCAGGTGGCCCCGTTTAAGAGCGGATATCACGCTTTACTAGGGCGGGAAGCATTCACAATCTTCCAAGCAATACCCCATTACGGGTACATGAAGCTTAAGATGCCCGGGCCGAATGGAATTATCACTCTAGCTAGTGATCCGGACATAGCACTCCGCGCCGAAAACAAGACGGCCGCATTAGCCCTTGAGGCGCTATCCGAAGCCTTAGCGGCCGAGGAACTGACTGCGCTGCGCTCCACGGTTAACAGGGATGATGTGATACTTCAAGAGATCCAAATCCACATCCTTCAAGCCAGCTGACGAAATAGTCAAATTCCAGGTCCATCCAACGGACCCCAATAAAACAGCTTCCATCGGGGCACGACTGAACCCTGATGCGACGCCGCACTGCGAGAGTTCCTACGAGAGAACTGGGACATCTTCGCCTGGCACCCTTCAGACATGCCAGGGATCCCACGCAGGCTGGCCGAACACAGCTTAAATATCCTAAAAGGATTTAAACCTGTCAAACAAGCCCTTCGGCGTTTTTCCGAACCCAAGAGACAGGCTATGGGAGAGGAGCTAGCCAAGCTATTGGAGGCCGGATTCATCAGAGACATAAAACATCCGGACTGGCTAGCAAACCTGGTGATGGTACCAAAGAAGGACAAATCCTGGCGCCTGTGTGTCGATTTTAAAGACCTTAACAAGGCTTGCCCAAAGGATCCCTTCCCCCTCCCCCGTATCGATCAAATTATCGATGCCACCGCAGGACACGATTTGTTGTGTTTCCTCGACGCATACTCCGGTTACCATCAAATCAAGATGGCAGAATCAGACCAAGCTGCAACAGCATTCATCACACCATACGGCCCATTCTGCTTCAACACAATGCCCTTCGGGCTGAAAAACGCCGGCGCAACATATCAGCGCATGATCCAGACATGTCTGGCAAACCAGATCGGCAAAACAGTGGAGGCGTATGTGGATGATGTGGTCGTCAAATCAAGACATGTCGAATCCCTAGTAAACGACTTGAGGCTTACATTCGATAACCTCCGAAAATATGACATCAAGCTCAACCCAGAAAAATGCGTCTTCGGCGTTCCAGCCGGAAAGCTCTTGGGCTTCATTGTATCCGGTAGAGGAATTGAAGCAAACCCAGCCAAGATCCGAGCTTTGTCACAATTGGATGTCCCAAAGGACCTTAAACAAATACAAAAATTAACCGGGTGCGTGGCGGCTTTAAGCCGCTTCATCTCCCGCTTGGGAGAAAAGGCACTACCCCTTTATCGCCTCCTTCGGCGCACCGAACACTTCGAGTGGACGGATGCCGCCACGGCCGGACTTGATGAAATAAAAGCCATATTGGCAACAAACCCAGTCCTGGCCGCGCCAATCACCGGCGAACCAATGTTATTGTACATTGCAGCAACACACCAAGTTGTCAGCGCAGTGCTCGTTGTCGAGCGGGAAACGGACGGACACAAATTCCCCCTTCAAAGGCCGGTCTACTACGTGTCCACTGTCCTCACTCCATGCAAATCACGGTACCCGCATTATCAAAAGATTGCATACGCGGTATTCATGGCATCCCGGAAGCTACGACACTACTTTCAAGAGTGTTCCATAACAGTAGCCTCGGAAGTGCCACTAAACGATATTATCAACAACCGCGATGCAACGGGCCGGATTGCAAAATGGGCCATCGAGCTTCTCCCGTTCGATATAACCTATAAGCCACGGCGAGCTATTAAATCGCAAGTTTTGGCCGACTTCGTCGCAGAATGGACGGAGGCCGAGCTCCCTAAAGAGTACGGCACATATTCAAACTGGATTATGCATTTCGACGGCTCCAAAATGTTGGCCGGACTGGGGGCCGGCGTCGTCCTGACGTCCCCCACAGGAGACACAGTCCAATATGTGCTCCAGATCATGTACACGGATTCCAACAATGCAGCCGAATATGAGGCCCTCCTACATGGCCTCCGGATAGCAGTATCCATGGGTATCCAGCGCCTAGAGGTACGCGGGGATTCAAACCTCGCGATATCCCAAATAAATGGAGACTTCGACGCCAAGGACCCAAAAATGGCAGCTTACCGCAACGCCGTCCTAAAAATGTCAGCTCGGTTCGAAGGGCTGGAGTTTCACCATATAGCCCGAGAAAACAATCAAGCAGCGGACGTCCTGGCACGCATCGGAGCAAAACGCGATGCAGTCCCCCCAACATCTTTTTGGAAAGATTGTTCAAGCCATCCGTAGCATGGGAGGGGGAACCCGCAAATAACAGCCCGAACCCAGCCGCACCACTCGACGCCGAACAATCTGACACAATTGGAGGCTCTGCCAATGAAATTACACCTTCAGCCCACGTAATAATGGCGGTTATCGCCCCGTGGACAGAACCATTCCTAGCCTACCTTACTAGGCAGGAACTCCCGGAGGACCAAAACGAGGCCCGCTGCATAGTGCGGCGATCTAAGGCCTACAGAGTCCATGAGGGAGAACTTTATAAGAAAAGCACTACCGGAGTCCTTCAAAGGTGCATCTCCGAAGAGGAAGGGCGGAACCTCCTGGCTGAAATTCATGCCGGACTCGGTGGTCACCACGCCGCTGCTCGGTCCCTTGTTAGCAAGGCTTTCCGTACAGGCTTTTACTGGCCGACGGCCCGAGGCAGACGCTCAGGACCTAGTCCAACGATGCGCTGGTTGCCAACTTTTTGCCAACCAAAGCCATATGCCACCCACCGCACTCCAAACTATACCCATCACCTGGCCTTTTGCGGTCTGGGGGCTTGACATGGTCGGACCCCTTAAAGGTGGAACCCATAGGAAAAAATACTTACTGGTCATGGTGGATAAGTTCACCAAATGGATAGAAGCCAAGCCTGTTAAAACGGCCGAATCCGGACCTGTGATAGACTTCATATCCGGGGTTGTACACCGTTATGGCGTCCCCCACAGCATCATAACCGACAACGGTACAAACTTTACCGCCGACGAGGTAAAACTCTGGTGCAAAAACATGGGCATCAAGCTCGATTATGCTTCCGTCTATCACCCACAAACCAACGGCCAGGTCGAACGTGCAAATGGTCTTATCATGAGCGGCATTAAACCCAGACTGGTGCGGTCCCTCAAGGAATCTAACACGCACTGGGTAGAGGAGCTCGACTCCGTGCTATGGGGGCTGCGGACCACGCCAAATCGCACCACCGGATACACACCATTTTTTATGGTGTACGGCGCAGAGCAGTTCTGCCCTGCGACATAATTCATGACTCACCTAGAGTGCGCATGTACGAAGAAAGAGAAGCCGAGCTCGATCGGCAGGACAACTTGGACGCCTTGGAGGAGGAGCGTGACGTGGCAAAAGCCCGTTCCGCATTTTATCAACAGCAGGCCCGAAGATATCAAAGCAGAGAAGTACGGGCCAAAAATTACAATGTTGGCGAACTAGTTCTACGCCTGCCGGATAAGAAAAAGGACAAACTCAAGCCCAAGTGGGAAGGTCCATTCATAATCGACCAAGTCCTGACTGGTGGGGCGTACCGCCTGCGAGATGCGTCGGATAACCGACTCGAGCCGAACCCGTGGAACGCCACCCGTCTCCGAAGATTCTATGCCTAGCGCCGGACTCTGTCCCTTAAAGGCTCATCTAGTGACGCGCCACTCGCGCTCATTAAACCTGGGGGCTTCTTTAACAGAAGCTTATTTATACGGGCTTCACGCCCAACACATGCGTCAAACTTCCGCATGTACCTTTTTCTTCACCATTATATGCATCGATATGACTTAAGTTTTGGCCAAGCTGGGTTGCCTGGCTCCTGTGCTTACCCCTACGTTCCCGATTGTTCGGCTAGGCGGTAAAGGGAGCACCTCTGCGATTGTTACTGCCGGGTCAGCCGGATGTGTACCTCAGACTGGGTGAAGCCGAAAGCTAGCGTTCTTAAGGGAATATTCGGTCGGTGAAATAAAAGATGATCTTTTTACCCATTTTATGCGCCCCCAGATGCTTTTTTCTGTGTTTTTTCACGCAGTCCGGACATGCACTTTAGGGCATGCCTCCCAGCGAAAGGAACCCCTAACGGAACTATTCTCTCTGGAAGATGTTTCTTACTAACCATGTAATATAACATAACTAGTTGGGCACTTGTCTGATAAAGCACTAATGACCCCTACGCCTGGTCTCCACGCATACCCGGTTCTTATATAACCGCTATGGTATTCGGACACACTCCGGACCGTCAGGTCCCGAGGTTGAAGCGAAAAGGTCGGCAACGACAAACGATCTACAATCCGGCTAGAAGGCATTACACATGTCAATTCAAAATTACATAGTCATTCTGACTGATTGTATTCCTCTTCTATACCATCTAACAGGCTGTCTAATTTATAGTCCTGCTGGGAATACTTCGCGCTAACTCTACTTGGCCGTATACTAAGCTTACAGGGATCTCCTTCCCGTCAGGCCCCACTGGTCCGACCTCGGCCATGTGGTTTGGGTCAGACTTCGTAAAACGGGTCTTCACCATGGCCCAGGCCTCCCTAGCGCCTTGTCGGCAGGCCGATATCTTCCACAACCGGAAGCCGCCGAGCTCCCTTCAGCTTCTCCGCAAGCTCTCCAAGGCCCTCGGGCACGGAGTGGGCAGGCCATAAGGCTTGGGCAATACCCCGCATCGCCTGCCGAATTCGCTCGTGCAGTTGCAAGAGTTCGGGAAGAAGGTCACCCGTAGAACCGGGCATCTCCTCTGCAGGACGACCTGTGAGCATACCTACAGACATTACTCTGTTAGTCGACTTCCTCGCCGAACTCTTTTTTCAAAGTTCGTTCAAGCACTTACTAAAAATGCCGCGTCGAAGCCGCTGATTCTCCTCTGAGTCTGACAGTTGGCCACGAACATCTTTAAGTTCGACGTCCAGCTTGGTGTTGGCATCCTGAAGATCATTCTTCTCTCGCCTCACCTTTGTCAACGTACTCTCACCGGCCTTTAGCCGGCGTAAGAGTTGTTGCTTCGGATCGAGTCCGGCGCCATCTGCAATATGATTTGTCAGATTTGCACCCACACCGCACAATACTAATCTTTCGAAGTGTATCTTACCTGAGGGGGTCTCTTTGGGCTCCCCTGCTGCGGCTAGTGCGGCCTCTAGTTGGGCCTTGCACTTTTCCAGCTCCTGGGACAGTACGGCATTCTTCTCTGTAAGAACTGCATATTAAATGATCCTTAAATCAGTTGCTCTAACTGCTTCAAGTCTCGGGGGCTACTGGCATATATATATATTAACCAAAATTTTCTTACCCGTATGTCTTTTACATACTGCTCCGTGGCTCTGGCTAAACCATTTTGAGCGGCACGGAGGTACGCATCTCCCGAATTAAAGGCATCTAAAGCCTCTTGGGAGAAACAAGCGTCGCGTAGAACTGTCCGGCGACGCCTGTGGTTCATGGCACTCTCCACTTCAGAATTTGTGGCAGACAGCCTGTCCGCATCCTCTGTCGGAGGAGCGTCCGGCGCCGCCTTGTGCTCGCCTCCGCTTCCTGGCCAGACGTTGGAGCCTGGCTGGTGGAGGCGCGATTGGCAACCTCTCCGGATGTAGTCCGGCGAGGTCTCTTCGTTCTGAAGATAGCACGAACGTTAATATGCCCTGACAGAATAACTCCAGGGAAACAGAGGGTGCACTATACCTTTGCGCCGGCATCTCAGTCCGGACTACATTCCTTTTTGCCCCACGGGGCCCTGCGGCCCCTCGTTGGCTAGCCGCCGCAGGTTCGGCCTCCTGCCTCGGAAATCTCCCCTGCAAAACACGGTTGTCGTCAGAAACACCGGATACGTGAGGGTGGAATCTCTTCAAGGGAATAAGACCCGGTTTCTGTCACCTGGGAGGCCGGGATTAACCCTGGGTAATCAGCCGTGATGGCTACCAAGGTATTGTCCTTGCTTAGCTGATGGAACACCCCGTCGATAAGCTCCACCGATATGTCCGGATCCTCTTCGGAGTCCGGATTGAGGGACCGTTCTGGGTCCTCGGGCTGTGGAGGGCGGCTGTTTATATCCTTTACCTCCTGTCGCAGTTCCTGCATTGAAGTCGTTAGACTACCTATCTAACCATGGGAGTATAAAACAAACGGGCAAGCGCAATTGTTCACTTACCCAACTTGGAGGATCGTACATACTGAATCCGGCCCGCGGGTTGACGCGGAGGAATTCCTCCTTTTCTCCCTTGTACAAAGAGGATAAGATCTTTACTAAGGCGGCGGCTGAGGCCGGCCCCTTACGACCGTAACGTGTGGCGTCATCCTCCCCGTTGAAATCCCACATGGGGTGGCCTCTATATTGAAGCGGCTGCACCCCCCGCATAATGCATGCGGCCATGACTCCAATCATGGTTAGTCCGGAATGAGCCAACAGTCTTATCCGGCCCATCAGGTAAAGGACGTCTCTGTCGCTTTCTCTCTGAGAGCTCCGCGGACACCAGCTCAAGCGTTTCTTCAATAGAGCACTGTTGAACTCAGGGAGACCGACCCGGACAGGGTCCGGTAGCGGGACGTCATCTATGTAAAACTATTCTGAAGGCCAGTCCTCGGACACCTTCTTTGGGGTTCCGAATAGGTATCCGGTCCCGGCGATGTGCCATACTTCAGCTCCGCCCACTTGGTATATAGACCCCTCTTGAGAACGGGGCACCAGGCAGAATAACCTCTTCCACAGCGCGAAATGAGCCTCAACGCCCAAAAATAGCTCGCAAAGGCTCGCAAAGGGCGACGAAACCCGCAATAGGCAATACGGAGGCGGGCGTGAGATTGTGCAGCTGGAGGCCGTAGAACTCCTGAAGCCCGTGGAGAAATGGATGAATTGGAAATCCCAGTCCCCTTATTAGATAGGGGACGAGGCACACCCGCTCTCCTTTAGAAGGATTCGGGGTGCTCTCCGCTTGTTTTCCGCCATTGTAGGTGGCGAGACCGGCTAGGACCGGGACCATGTATGCCGGAGGGAGAAATCCCTTGGCCTGAAGCGACACTAACTCGCTATGCGGGATGGTGCAACTCTCCCAGTCCCCGGGTTTGGGACCGGAGGGGCGAGGGGAGGAGCTGCGACGGCTGGTCATGTTGGAATGGACCTTTGCTGGAAGCGCTCTGATGATAACTCGCGGAAAGGAGAAGATGTGGTTTGGACCTAAATCCCCATCCCGTTAAATAGGCGGCTCGTTTATACGGCTAGGGGTGTGGATGTAAAAACCCCGCTTTTCGCATTCGTTTGACACGTGGAAGACGGCCATTATTGGGCGTGGAAGCCGAGGAGCACTACATTACAAAAATCGGACATTATTCCTACAGGTACACAAGATTTGGAGAAGAACCCGCCTTGCAATGCCGAACAATCTGCGCGCCGGACTCGTCGTCATTGAAGCCTGGTTCAGGGGCTACTGAGGGAGTCCTGGATTAGGGGGTGTTCGGGTAGCCGGACTATACCGTCAGCCGGACTCCAGGAGATGAAGATACAAGATTGAAGACTTCTCCCGTGTCCAGGATGGGACTTTCCTTGGCGTGGAAGGCAACCTTGGCGATGCGGATATTCAAGATCTCCTCCCATTGTAACCGACTCTATGTTAACCCTAACCCTATCCGTGTCTATATAAACCGGAGGGTTGTAGTCCGTAGGCAATCAAACTCCATATACAACAATCATACCATAGGCTAGCTTCTAGGGTTTAGCCTCCTTGATCTCGTGGTAGATCTACTCTTGTACTACCCATATCATCAATATTAATCAAGCAGGAGTAGGGTTTTACCTCCATCAAGAGGGCCCGAACCTGGGTAAAAACATCGTGTCCCTTGTCTCCTGTTACCATCCGCCTTGACGCACAGTTCGGGACCCCCTACCCGAGATCCGCCGGTTTTGACACGACAACAGGAAAAGCCAAAATCTATGGCAGCCCTCACGACACTTATGACCCGCTTTTGCGCGGGAGAAGACAGCTGGCTAGCTCGCAGCAATAACATGACCAAGAGCCCTGGTAATTCGGATACCAAGGACAACAGTGGCAGGTCGCGTCGCAACAAGCAAAAGCACCGCATTAACGACGACAATGATGAGGATACGACAGTTAATGCCGGATTCAGAGGCTCTAAACCCGGTCAGCGGAAAAAGCCATTCAAAAGAAATACTCCGGGCCCGTCCAGTTTGGACCGAATACTCGACCGCTCATGCTAGATACATGGCACCCCCAAAAAACCAGCCAATCATACCAACAGAGATTGTTGGGTGTTCAAGCAGGCAGGCAAGTTAAATGCCGAAAGCAGAGACAAGGGGCTGCATAGCGATGACGAGGAAGAGCCCCGGCCGCCGAACAATAGTGGACAGAAGGGCTTCCCCCCACAAGTGCGGACGGTGAACATGATATACGCAACCCACATCCCCAAGAGGGAGCGGAAGCGTGCGCTAAGGGACGTATACGCGATGGAGCCAGTCGCCCCAAAGTTCAACCCATGGTCTTCCTGCCCGATCACTTTTGATCGAAGGGACCACCCCACTAGCATCCGTCATGGCGGATTCGCCGCATTGGTTCTAGATCCAATTATTGACGGATTTCACCTCACTAGAGTCCTTATGGACGGTGGCAGCAGCCTGAACCTGCTTTACCAGGATACAGTGCGGAAAATGGGCATCGATCCCTCGAGGATTAAACCCACTAAAACGACCTTTAAAGGCGTCATACCAGGTGTAGA
>NC_053025.1:143748884-143763036 GCF_003073215.2 Triticum urartu
GGTATTAGTAGAGAACCGAATTGCTAGGGTTTGGCAGTGGCTTATGACAAGTGAAACTCGGTGGCGCCGGATAGGAAGAATCGGTAGGACCGAGTTTGGCTTAGGGTTTAGGTCATATGTGGAAGTGGGAAAGTAGCTGAGGATTTTGGAGCATATCATTAAGCACATGAAGCAAGAGGCTCATTAAGCAACACCTCATCCCTCCTTGATAGTATTGGCTTTTCCTAAAGACTCAATGTGATCTTGGATCACTAAAATGTAAAATGAAGAGTCTTGAGCTTGAAGCTTTAGCCAATCCTTTGTCCTTAGCATCTTGAAGGAGTTCCCACAACCTTTAGTCCATGCCACTCCATTGTTGAACTTATCTGAAACATGCTAGATAGAAATGTTAGTCCAACAAGAGATATGTTGTCATCAATTATCAAAACCACCTAGGGAGCACTTGTGCTTTCAATCTCCCCCTTTTTGGTAATTGATGGCAACATACATCAAAGCTTTAGATAAAGATATAAAGAACAACAAGTAAAGCTTTGGAAGGACATGTAACAAGCATAGGCTCCCCCTACATGTATGCACTCATGTAAATATGAAATATAGAGGCATGTGAGAGCATAACCATGACAGAGTAGGCAATGTGTTACATGTATCTTGGCCATATGCATCAGAGCAAAAGATTATCAAGGAAAATACCTTCATGCTCATGAGTCCTTCTTGCAAACAGTATGTACATAAGCAAGAACTCCTCATACTCATGATTTTGATGCATATACTTACCTTGTGGTCTTGAGTTGGCTTAGGATGGAATGAACCTGCACAAACAAAGTTAGATAACACAGGTACATCCACTAGCCAGAGCAAACAAAAGAAACCACAAGAATACCAAGACTGGGATGACATGTAGAGAGTGAGTACAAGGTACCACATTGGATTCAACATGTCCCCAAGAATAAAGATATGCAATGAATTTGACTGATTTCTTTCCCTTAGGTGTCTTGCTCCCCCTGAATCTTACATGGGATATTGGGAGAAGATAAGGAACAGCAAATCAGAGCTAAAGAGAGAGATTGAAGCATGTCTTTCCCCCTAAAAAGACATGTGACATCTCTCCTCTTGAACATCAAGCATCAAGCATCTGGGATCCTTGAGTATTCTCTCCCCCTAGAAGTCTCTCTCTCCCCCTTAATACTTACTCTCTTGTAGGTTTGGTCCTTGAGACTTTTTCTCTCCCTTGATGTGATCTCTCTCTCTTACAAGCTTTGATGTGATCTCTCTCTCCCCCTTTGACATCAATTTCCAAGAAGGGCTTTCTGGAATCCGTCATATAGGTTTGGTCCTTGAGACTCAGCACAAAGCAATGGATAAAACTATGATGCTTGTGGAGGACAAGATTCATTGAGTAGAGCTGGATCAGAAGAAATATAGAACAAGTGGCATACTGTTTTTCCTATTGCGAAGTCGGTGGCACCGAGTGGTATGTTTCGGTGGCACCGAAAAGATTCGGTTGGACCAAAAATTACAAGTCGGTGAAACCTAGTTCACACAGAGAAAAACACTTGTCACCTCAGCTCACTAGACATGTAGGATCTCACAAAGATTTGCAATGAATTACCTGAAGGATTTGCAAGGAATTAAATGCAGAAAATGCAAAACATAAACAGAAAGAAAAGAGAAGAAACTGAAATATCTAGATGAAGTTTTTTTTTTGAAAAAGAGAAAGAAACTAAACATGCATGAGATAAATGCAATAACACAAAAAAGAACACAAGAGAACTTCATCTAGAGTTGGGCGGTGACATAGTCACCTATGTTAGAGTACATTGACTTAGGAGTCAAGTGAGAACACTTGATCATAGGTCATACTCATCGTTTAAGCTCAAAATGGGGTTACCATTTTTCGTTTAAGCATCTTGATGTATTCACATCTTGTTGAGTTGCTTTGACTCATGTCTTGGAGTAAAGCTTCTCTAAGATGGAATAACATACCTTGGGTGGTGGTGTGGTTCTTGCTCATGTAGTTGAACTTGTGTGGGTGCTCAAGGTTGATGTAGCTCATCAAGAGTTGGGAGCACCACTTGGAGTTTCAGTTTATCTACCTACATGGGTTAGTTCTTGCAAGGAAGAGCACTTGTGTATCCAAAAATGACAATCATGAAGCTCAACATAGAATTTGTCAAAGGATATGTTTGAATGGTTTTGTGCTTCCTTGTCTTCAACCACCATTGTGTAGAGTCTTGGTGATGTAGAGATTGCTCAAGATGTGAGTGAGTGGCAATCTCATGGAATTAGATTCAACCAAGCACCTACATGGGTTAGACAACATGCAAGGTACAAATATATCCAAGACATAAGATGGTCATCATAAGAGATATATCATGGATTAGTCATAAGCTCATGTCTTGCATGTATCCAATGGAGTTTCTACTCCAAGTTCGAAGCATCAATGATGTTCAATTCACCTCTCAACCTGCAAAATACTTTCTCATCAAGAGTTTTAGTAAATATATCCGCTAATTGCTTATAGGTGCGAACGTGCTTAAGATTAATGTCACCCTTAGCAACATGATCTCGAATGAAATGATGACGAACTTCAATATGCTTAGTTCGAGAATGTTGTACAGGATTATGACCAATTTTGATAGCACTTTCATTGTCACAAAGCAGTGGAACATGTTTCACATAAATCCCATAATCTTTAAGAGTTTGGGTCATCCAAAGTAATTGAGCACAACATGAACCAGCGGTAATGTATTCCGCTTCGGCGGTGGATAAGGATACCGAGTTTTGTTTCTTGGAAGACCAAGACACAAGAGATCTACCAAGAAATTGACAAGTACCCAAAGTGGACTTTCTATCAACCTTGTCTCCGGCATAATCTGAGTCGGAATAGCCAACAAGATCAAAAGAAGACCTCTTAGGATACCAAATGCCAAAATTTGGTGTATGGATTAAATATCTCACTATCCTTTTCACAGCCTTAAGATGACATTCTTTAGGAGCAGCTTGATATTGTGCACACATGCACACACTTAGCATAATATCGGGACTTGAAGCACATAGGTATAACAATGAACCAATCATAGAGCGATAAACCTTTTGATCAACCGGTTCACCATCTTTGGTCAAATCATTATGTCCACTAGTAGGCATGGGTGTAGACATACCTTTGCATTCTTGCATATTGAACTTCTTGAATAAGTCCTTGGTGTACTTTGTTTGAGAGACAAATGTACCTTCCTTAGTTTGCTTGATTTGCAAACCGAGAAAGAATTTGAGTTCACTCATCATAGACATCTCAAACTTCTCTGACATTAGCTTTCCAAACTTTTCACTAAAGAGAGGGTTAGTTGAACCAAATATGATATCATCGACATAAATTTGGCATACAAATAGTTCTCCATTAACCCTTTTAGTAAAAAAAGTAGAATCAATTTTACCAATTTCAAAACCACTTGTAATAAGAAACTTGGTCAAGCATTTATACCATGCTCTAGGAGCTTGTTTAAGACCATAAAGAGCTTTGTGAAGTTTGTAAACATGATTTGGTTTCTTAGGATTGATAAAACCGGGAGGTTGTTTGACATAAACTTCCTCCTCTATTTCACCATTTAGAAAAGCACTTTTAATGTCCATTTGGTACAAGGTGATGTTATGGTGATTAGCATAGGCAAGTAAGATGCGAATGGACTCAAGTCTAGCAACGGGAGCATATGTCTCACCATAGTCCATACTTTCAACTTGTGTGTACCCTTGGGCGATGAGACGTGCTTTGTTGCGAACCACTTGTCCATCTTCATCTTGCTTGTTGCGAAACACCCATTTGGTACCAATGATGTTGTGGTTGTTGTCGGGCTTCTCAACCAATGTCCAAACTTGGTTTCTCTCAAAATTGTGTAGCTCTTCATGCATAGCGTTTATCCAATCCGGATCTTCCAATGCTTCTTCAACCTTCATAGGTTCAATGCTAGAGATGAATGAATAATTTTCACAAAAGTTAGCTAAACGAGTTTTTGAGCGAGTGATTCTCCCGGTTTGTATATCATTGAGGATTTGCTCGACGGGATGATCTTTGGCAATTCTTGCTCGAACTCGTGAGAGCTTTTGCTTGGGTCTTCGTTGAACATCTTCTTCATCTTATTCTTCTTCTTGGCCTTCTTCATTGTTGATGTCGTCGTTCTCTTGTCGTGGTGGAGAAGGAGGTTGTTGATGTTCGTCTTGATGCATTTCCTCGTTTTCTTCATCTTGGTGTGTCCCACTTGTGGATTCTTCCGTGTTAATTCTTGGTTCACCTAGTCGTGAAGTAGAAGCTTCCACTTGGACAGATGAAGTACTCTCCTTCACCTCCGTTGGACAAATTTTGCTAATGGACAAGTCTTGGATTGCTTCTGAAGGGTCTTTGTCTCCTACATCAATTGGCAATTGCTCTACTTGCGAGCCATTAGATTCATCAAACTTCACATCTACCATCTCTTCAACCTTTCGGGTGAAATTGTTGTAGACACGGTAAGTGTGAGGGTTTGAGCCATAACCAAGTAGAAAACCTTCATGAGATTTAGGAGCAAACTTTGAACGATGATGCTTATCAAGGATGTAGCACTTTGAGCTGAATACTCGAAAGTATCCAACTTGGGGTTTGTTACCGGTGAGAAGCTCGTATGCCGTCTTGCCGAGTAGCTTGTGAAGATATAAGCGATTTGTTGCGTGACAGGCTGTCTCAACCGCTTCTGCCCAAAAGTGCTTCGGCGTCTTGTATTCATCAAGCATCGTTCTTGCCATTTCGATGAGCGTCCGGTTCTTCCTCTCAACAACTCCATTTTGTTGAGGTGTGTACGTAGCCGAGAACTCATGTGAAATCCCTTCTTCATCAAGAAAGGTGTCCACATTTGCGTTCTTGAACTCCGTTCCGTTGTCACTCCGAACCTTCTTGATCTTCACGTCAAACTGATTTTGGGCCTTCCTAGCGAAGTTTCTGAAGATCTTCTGGACCTGCGACTTGTCATTAAGAAAGAACACCCACGTAAATCTTGAAAAGTCATCAACTATAACTAGACCAAAAGAATTTCCACCGAGACTCTTGTAGGCGTTGGGACCAAAAAGATCCATATGAAGTAGCTCGAGTGGCCTTCTTGTGGTCATGATGTTCTTCACGGGATGCCTTCCTCCAACCTGTTTACCTGCTTGACAAGCACTGCAAAGTCTATCCTTATCAAATATGACATGGTTAACTCCAAGGATATGATTTCCTTTAATAAGCTTGTCAAGGTTTCTCATGCCAACGTGACCTAGTCGTCTATGCCACAACCAACCTTTTGAGGATTTAGCAACAAAGCAAGTTTTAGGTTGTGCCTTTTTAGAGAAATCGACAATGTAAAGATCACCTCTACGCATACCGGTAAAGACCATTTTATGATTGTCTCGACGAAATACTTGGCAATCTACCTCAGTAAATAGGACATTTCAACCGAAATCAGCAAAGTCTAGATACTGAAAGTAAGTTTGTAGCCGAGAGATTCAACGAGCATGACATTTGAATGGAACTATCATGTGAGATGGCCACCTTACCAAGGCCAACCACTTTACCCTTTGAATTATCACCAAAGGTGACATATTTTCGAGGGCCGTCATTTTCAGCAAGCTCACGAAACATCTCTTCACATCTCCGGTCATATGATCAGTACATCCACTGTCAAGAACCCATCCTTTCTCCTGATTCATATCCCCGAAGATTTGCCATAAGACCAAAATGTCTCATTGCATCATCAAGATCGAAGTCACTATCATCATCATCATCATCATAGTATCCATGTTCATCATGATCTTGTGACTCATCATTTCCTAGAGAGGGTAATTCATTAGATAAATGATCATCAAAGTGGTCACTTTTATGAATTCTTATAGCTTCGAATATGATATCACTAATGATTCCAACATCTCCTTTAGCATGCTTAAGATTGGTAAGTTCAAATAGACAATTACCAAAACTAGGATCACTAGAGTTCATCTTACTCAAGGCAATAGATTTATGGAGAATTTCATCCAAAGTTTTCAAGGAATGATCGGGAAATCGTTCCTCAAGAAATTTCCATATAGTATAGGCACAATTAAGAGTAGGCAAACTAGCAATCAAATTTTTGGGCAATCCTCTAATGATGAGCTCAATAGTTCTAAGATTGCGAATCATGTCAATATCTTCATCTAGGGTAGGATGCAAAGGATCAATATGAGGTGCACAAGGGCTAGCAATATACTTGTTCAAATGATATTGATTGAAAATTACAAGCATCTCATTTTTCCACTCATGAAAATACTCTCCATCAAGAATAGGCACTCTATGTCTAAGACTCCCTAAGGTAGACACATCCATCTTCCTCCAATGGTGATTAAACCAAGGCAATGGAGACCAAAGCTCTGATACCACTTGTAGGATCTAGAAGTAGATGTGTCTAGAGGGGGGTGATTAGACACTTAGTGCTAAAGTTGTAAATTTTAGGCCTTTTTGGTTTGAGTGGAGTTATAGGCACAATTTCAACATACACAATACATATCAAGCAAGCATGCAAAGAATATATAAGCAGCGGAATGTAAAGCATGCAACTTGCAAGAATGTAAGGGGAAGTGTTTGGAGAATTCAAACGCAATTGGAGACACGGATGTTTTTCTCGTGGTTCGGATAGGTGGTGCTATCCTACATCCACGTTGATGGAGACTTCAACCCACGAAGGGTAATGGTTGCGCGAGTCCACGGAGGGCTCCACCCACGAAGGGTAATGGTTGCGCGAGTCCACGGAGGCTCCACCCACGAAGGGTCCACGAGGAAGCAACCACCCACGAAGGGTCCACGAAGAAGTAACCTTGGCTATTCCACCATGGCCATCGTCCACGAAGGACTTGCCTCACTAGCGGTAGATCTTCACGAAGTAGGCGATCTCCTTGCCCTTACAAACTCCTTGGTTCAATTCCACAATCTTGTCGGAGGCTCCCAAGTAACACCTAGCCAATCTAGGAGACACCACTCTCCAAGAAGTAACAAATGGTGTGTTGATGATGAACTCCTTGCTCTTGTGCTTCAAATGATAGTCTCCCCAACACTCAACTCTCTCTCATAGGATTTGGATTTTGTGGAAAGAAGATTTGAGTGAAAAGCAACTTGGGGAAGGCTAGAGATCAAGATTCATATGGTAGGAATGGAATATCTTGGTCTCAACACATGAGTAGGTGGTTCTCTCTCAGAACATATGAGTTGGAATGTGTATGTGTTCTGATGGCTCTCTCCATGAATGAAGAGGAGGTGGAGGGGTATATATAGCCTCCACACAAAATCCAACCGTTACACACAGTTTTCCAATCTCGGTGGGACCGAATCAACAAACTCGGTCGGACCGAAAAGGTAAACCTAGTGACCGTTAGAGATTTTCGGTGGGACTGACATGCAACTCGGTAGGACCGATATGGTTAGGGTTTGGGCATAACGTAATCTCGGTGAGACCGATTACACAAACTCGGTGA
Source organism: Triticum urartu (assembly GCF_003073215.2). NCBI lineage: Eukaryota > Viridiplantae > Streptophyta > Magnoliopsida > Poales > Poaceae > Triticum > Triticum urartu. Next base: position 143,756,388 of record NC_053025.1, read on the forward strand.
GACCGATTTTGGTAATAAGCTAACCAGAGAGTTGGTCAGGCAAACTCGGTGGGACCGATTTGCTCTTTCGGTGAGACCGAAAAGTTACAAAAAGGAAACACTGAATTTACATTGCAATCTCGGTGGGACCGATTCGCTCTTTCGGTGAGACCGAAAAGTTACGAAAGGGAAACAGAGAGTTTGCAATCCCATCTCGGTGAGACCGAGATCCCTATCGGTAGAACCGAATTGCTAGGGTTTGGCAGTGGCTTATGACAAGTGAAACTCGGTGGCGCCGGATAGAAAGAATCGGTAGGTCCGAGTTTGGCTTTGGGTTTAGGTCATATGTGGAAGTGGGAAAGTAGCTGAGGATTTTGGAGCATATCATTAAGCACATGAAGCAAGAGGCTCATTAAGCAACACCTCATCCCTTCTTGATAGTATTGGCTTTTCCTATGGACTCAATGTGATCTTGGATCACTAAAATGTAAAATGAAGAGTCTTGAGCTTGAAGCTTTAGCAATCCTTTGTCCTTAGCATCTTGAAGGAGTTCCCACAACCTTTAGTCCATGCCACTCCATTGTTGAACTTATCTGAAACATGCTAGATAGAAATGTTAGTCCAACAAGAGATATGTTGTCATCAATTATCAAAACCACCTAGGGAGCACTTGTGCTTTCAATAAGTTTCCACATATTGCCATAGAGAGAATAATATTTACACAAATCTAATCTGCTGACGTATTCCGTAGCGTGACACCACACCATGGCCAAGTCTTTATTCGAATCGTTTTACTGTCCCACCTCAGCGCGTTTAGCGAGGCGGTTTCCTTGGCACGTCCTGTCAAAGCAGAGATCGTGTCCCCTTATTCCGGTATTCTCATCAATACGGGCGTGGGTAACCCAACCGCGCCATTGATTACGGTGCTTGTGAGATAAGCGAGTTTTACTAGGTTAGTGGGGACGCATAGTCGCGTCCACCCATATAGGGGGATAAGGATCCACCTTTTGATCCACGCCTTCTTCCTCCTTTGCCTATCCATTTCCGTGCACTCGAGCTCCATCGCCCAAGTCCGCATACCCCACCTCAACCTTCTCCAAACATGTCTGGAGCGGGAGGCAAGTGGATGGTCTCCTCCGTCACGGAGGGACTCATCAAAAAACTGAGGAAGGCCGGATACTTGTCTAACGACATTGCGCACCGGCTTCCCGAAGAGGGGCAGCTCATCCCCACCCCTAGGCCCCATGAGAGGGTGGTGTTCCTCCCCCATTTTCTCTGCGGACTGGGCTTCCCTCTCCACCCATTTTTCCGGGGGCTCATGTTCTACTATGGCCTGGATTTCCACGATCTGGCCCCGAACTTTGTCCTCAACATCTCGGCGTTTATCGTCGTGTGCGAGGCTTTCTTCTGCATCCGCCCTCATTTCGGCCTATGGCTCAAGACTTTCAATGTCAAGCCGAAGGTGGTGCGCGGCACCCAGGCGGAGTGCGGAGGCGCCATGGTGGGCAAGATGCCCAACGTCCTATGGATCGAGGGCTCCTTCGTGGAGTCCCTAAAGGGGTGGCAATCGGGGTGGTTTTACATCACCGAGCCGCGCGACCTTGAATGGGTCGCAGCCCCCGAGTTCCGATCCGGACCCCCTACGCGGCTCACCTCCTGGAAAGAGACGGGCCTGTCGTGGGGTAAGCAAGGTGAGCTGACCGGACTCCAAACATGCGTCCAAAACCTGGTGGATAAGAAGCTCAAACTTGTCAACGTAGTCCAGGTTATGCTCATCCGCCGGATCCTCCCATGTCAACAACGGGCTTTCAACCTGTGGGAGTTCGACCCGGCGCGGCACCGAACTCTGAGCAGGCTCTGTGACACGACGTACGAAGATGCCTGGAAGGTGCTTTTCAAGGGCACCAAGGCCCCGGCATCCGTTGCGGATTCAGCATGCAGCGTCACGCTCGTGCGGTAAGCTATTTTGACCTTTTACAGGGTATTAGTTTTTCATAGTTTGACTCCATGCTGGATCTAAGCTCCCTTACCTTTGACAGGATTGGCAGGAGACGTCCGGATAGATCAACTGTCCGGCTCCTTTGCCCGAAGGCCTAGTGGACGCTCGCTTGGCGAAGCTGCTGGCTCCGGCACCCTATGTGGTGCCGGTGAAGAAGGCCAAGAAGAAGGCCACGGGGACTCGAAAGAGTGCCCGGCGCCAGGAGGCGTCGGATTCATCATCCGACGACTCTAAGGCGCACTCCTCCCATGAAGACGAGGAGGAGGAAGAAGAGACCTCTCCACCTCCAGCGGGGGGAGGGAAGAAAAGGAAGGCCGCCCCAACTGGGGAGGCCGAAGGGTCCAAGAAGGGGAAGACCCCTCCTCCGGACTACTCCACCAACGCTGACAATGGCAAAGAGGAGTGGCCGCACAGGGCCAAGCCCCTGGCGAGATCGTAAGTATTCAGACACTAGAGCAATTCATAGTGTTCCTTTCTTGCACAGCTCCTCCTTACGCCGAATATGACTATGCAGTCCGCCCAAGGATGGCTCGACGAGTCGTCGAGCGGCTCCCTGGATTCGTCAGACGTGAATTCACTTCCGCCCGCTGCCTCCCCCCACCCTATGGACGACGCCGAGGTGCTGTCCCAACAGGCTCCAAGCCAGGAGGAGGTGGTCCTGGAGGCGCCGCAAGGCGACCTCTCGGACTCCAGGCGCAAAGGGGATAAAACCCCCAAGGGCCCCGAGTCCGGCCTTGAGCCAGACACCGTGCCGGAACCTTCAACGGTTCCAGACTCCGGTAGGCAGCCTCCTTCCAAGAGGAGCAAGCCTACCGAGCCGGTGACCTCCGTCCAACCGGAGGCACCGGACAGTTTTCTGGAGGTGCTTAAAGGCGCCTCCATTGACGAGGAGCACCGCACTATTATGAGTGCGGTGATCCAGAAGGTTCAGTCCGCCAAGAGCGGACTGACTGAAGCCTGTGCCGGCCTTCTAACAGGCTTTGAGGTAAGTGAAGAATATGTAAAAATATTACCGCATAGACAGTAGCCCCTGATGCTCTGTTCGGTGTTCGGAAAGAAAAGCCGAATCGAGGATCTAATAACATTTGTAGGAGTCTAACATAATCAAGTCAATATGCATATGCAGGCTTCGCTGCTGGCCTCCACCACACTGACTACGGAGGTGGATACACTAAAGCAAAACCTTGCGCGGTCCGAGAACGAGCTCGGCCAAGCCAACAGGCAACTCGAGGAGAAGGAAGGTAACTAATACCTTGCGCAAGTATATAGAGAAGATGTGGTTGCAAAAAATGACAGGATCAACGTGCTATTATAGGGGCCGCGACCGAGGTGGCAACCCTTAAGCAAGCGTTGTCCGAGGCCGAAAACAGAGCGTCCACGGAGCGCACAGAGAGAGGGAAGCAGGAGGCGCGGGTGGAGGAGGTGTAGAAAGAGCTCCAGGCTCTCTTGGAAAACACAAGAGTTTGGAGCTTGACTCAAAGACGCAAGCGTCCGAGCTTGCGGCAGCCCTCAAAGGCGCGAAGTCTGCCAAGGCCGAAGCCCAGAAAGCCCTCCAAGAAATTGAAGCGATTAAGAAGATAGCGGCGGGTAAGGCATTCATTATGCAAAGCAAGCACGTGAAAGTGAATTACTTGTTACTTACCCGAGTTCGGAGCTCTCCAGGAGTATTCGCAGATTTGCCCCGCAGTGCGTCCGATGCCGCCGCCTACTACCGAGCCGAGGAGGGGAGCTCGACGGAGAAGGTGTTCTGGTCTCAGTATGCTGAGGCTGGACACCTGGTGCCTTTGAGCGACCAGCTGAAGCAAATGGTCGAGCTCCACAAGGTGGCCGAATACGCCATAAAGGGCTTCATAGTTCGGCTTTGGCCTGCGGAGGCTCTGCCTGGAGTTACTTCGGGCTGGTGAGGCAGCTGGTGGATGCCTGTCCACGGGTTGAAGTAATCAAGCGCTCCGTCTGCATCGAAGGTGCCCGTAGGGCGCTTGCCCGTGCTAAAGTGCACTAGGGCAAGATGGATGCGGAGAAGCTGGTAAAGGACGGGTCACCGCCGGGAAAGGAGCATCGTGTCCCGGAAGCGTATTATGAGGGCGTCCTGAAGGGTGCCCGCCTTATAGCGGATGAATGCTCCAAAGATGTAATTTTTGAGTAAACTCGCATTTGTGATCCTGTACGCTGAAAACTTGTTCATATGCGCTAAGCAACGCTTTTGAATTTAAAATATTACCTTCTGTGCGGCCGTTTATCAAATTTGAGAGATGGCGAGTCGTCGGCTTCTGCCCCCATGCCACGAGTGCTGGAGTGTTCGGGATAAACATGAGCGCTCTTTTTCCCATTCTTGGGTCCTTCGAGGGAGGCGCTCAACAAAACGAACAAGGTAATCGGACTATAATGCTTGAACACTCTCACTTAGCCATAGAATTCTATAATTTTAAATTTTGGCGAAGCCCCTAGTGTTCGGAAGACCGAGTTCGGGGCGCTATCCACGCCTAGGCCGGACAAAGCCGACTCCTCGCTCTAAGCGGCATAAGTCTTTAGGGACTCAAAAACCTCTCGAACAGCGACCAACTCTCGCCTCATCATGACGGTCAGTTTTAGCTTTCTCTACTGAGGTGCTTAGCCCAGCTCAACTGGGGGCACAATCGCAGTAGTTCTCCTAGTGCTACCTTAGCCGATATAACGGAACGTAAGGTACCAAAACATAGGAGCCGGGCAAACCCAACTATTGACCCAAGACATGATTCGGAGCCGATGCATATAATGCTATAAGTTCGGGGTGCCGCACTTGTGAAAGTGTTCGGACTTCTCACACCGTATTGTGGGGTACTTAAGCCCCTGGCGTATTGGCCGTACCAAAGTGTACGGGTGCAACATGTCATTAATGAACATATATTCGTAAAAAAGAGTAATGCAATAATAGACGGAAGCTATGCATTGTTTATTTAAAAAAGCTGCGATCAAAGCAGAACGATACAAATAGTGCAATAAGCAAAAGATGGGACTATTTAACATGTCCTTTCCAGGGGCGAGCTGCGGAATGGTATGTGAAACAGGTATACTGCTCGTTATAGAGACCACCTTAGAGTTCCATAGTGCGGCGTAGCTTTCTGCTCCCCTGGTTGTTGTATCGTTTGTGCGGCAATTGTACTGCCGGACAGGCCTTCCGAAGAGTGGAGTCCTGAAAGTAAGAGAAAATGAAGAAGTCGGCAGCCCCTAGTGCAGTTTAAGCTGCGTTTCGGGCATGCCATGATGGTGCCCCTCCCCCTGTGCCCATGGTATTTCCAGGGCGTAGTTATGTACGCGCAACACTGGTTTCGCAAGTTCGCGAGGGCTGGGGTTGGGGCCGCATTGCTACGCTTGCTCGGAACGTGCCAGGCGGTCTTGTTGTAGGTTACTCCGGGCGCGCTTGACGGTGTCCAAACGTTCAATGGCCGGACTGGAGAATTGCCTTGAGAGGCTGTTTTCTACTTCCGCTGCGATAGCCGCCGTATGCTCCTCCGTTCGGGGAGAGCGTTCGGTGTTTCCATTGACCGTGATGACTCCTCGAGGGCCTGGCATTTTGAGCTTGAGGTATGCGTAGTGCGGCACCGTATTGAACTTGGCAAATGTGGTTCGCCCAAGTAGTGCGTGATAGCCACTGCGAAACGGGACTATGTCGAAGATTAACTCCTCGCTTCGGAAATTATCCGGAGATCCGAAGACAACTTCAAGTGTAACTGAGCCTGTACAGTTGGCCTCTACACTTGGTATGACGCCTTTAAAGGTCATTTTAGTGGGTTTAATCCTCGAGGGATCGATGCCCATTTTCCGCACTGTATCCTGGTAAAGCAGGTTCAGGCTGCTGCCGCCGTCCATAAGGACTCTAGTGAGGTGAAATCCGTCAATAATTGGGTCTAGAACCAATGCGGCGAATCCGCCATGATGGATGCTAGTGGGGTGGTCCCTTCGATCAAAAGTGATCGGGCAGGAAGACCATGGGCTGAACTTTGGGGCGACTGGCTCCATCGCGTATATGTCCCTTAGCGCACGCTTCCGCTCCCTCTTGGGGACGTGGGTTGCGTATATCATGTTCACCGTCCGCACTTGTGGGGGAAAACCTTTCTGTCCACTGTTGTTCGGCGGCCGGGGCTCCTCCTCGTCATCGCTATGCAGCCCCTTGTCTCTGCTTTCGGCATTTAACTTGCCTGCCTGCTTGAACACCCAACAATCCCTGTTGGTGTGATTGGCTGGTTTTTCGGGGGTGCCATGTATCTGGCATGAGCGGTCGAGTATTCGGTCCAAACTGGACGGGCCCGGAGTATTTCTTTTGAATGGCTTTTTCCGCTGACCGGGTTTAGAGCCTCTGAATCCGGCATTAACTGTCGTATCCTCAGTATTGTCGCCGTTAATGCGGCGCTTTTCTTGTTGCGACGACCTGCCATGTTGTCCTTGGTATCCGAATTACCAGGGCTCTTGGTCATGTTATTGCTACGAGCTAGCCAGCTGTCTTCTCCCGCGCAAAAGCGGGTCATAAGTGTCGTGAGGGCTGCCATAGATTTCGGCTTTTCCTGTCCTAGGTGCCGTGCAAGCCACTCGTCGCGGATGTTATGCTTGAAGGCTGCTAGGGCCTCTGCGTCCGGACAGTCGACGATTTGATTTTTCTTGGTTAGGAACCGTGTCCAGAATTGTCTGGCCGAT
>NC_053025.1:143764036-143813476 GCF_003073215.2 Triticum urartu
GTTTTGGCTCCGTATCTGATCGTTTGGGGGTACGTGGATATATATATATAGGAGGAAGGAGTACGTCGGTGGAGCAATAGGGGGCCCACGAGGGTGGAGGGCGAGCCTGGTGGGGGTGGGCGCGCCCCCTACCTCGTCGCCTCCTGTTTCCTTTCTTGACGTAGGGTCCAAGTCTCTCTGGTCTTATTCGTTGAGAAAATCACGTTCCCGAAGGTTTCATTCCGTTTGGACTCCGTTTGATATTCCTTTTCTTTGAAACCCTAAAACAGGCAAAAACAACAATTCTGGGTTGGGCCTCCGGTTAATAGGTTAGTCCCAAAAATAATATAAGAGTGGATAATAAAGCCCAATAATGTCCAAAACAGTAGATAATATAGCATGGAGCAATCAAAAATTATAGATACGTTGGAGACGTATCACTAATCATGAAGAAATGAATTTTCATTTCTCACGTCCTCATACTGCTTTATCTGTTCTATTGCTTGATGAAATTGATCTGATGAAATTGATACCATATTCTTCACTAATGAAGTATATGAGTTCGTAAGTTGCACTAATTCATCTGCAGGATGATCAACCCAAATCCACTGAGTGGGTCCTCGATAGTGGATGTACAAATCACATGACTGGTGATAGGAGCTTATTGATGGACTCTGCTTTATCTCCATCACATCTGAAGCATATCACCTACGCTGACAAAGGCAAAAGCAAGGTATTGGGTCTAGATAAGGTTGCAATCTCAAAGGATCGACACATGGACAAAGTCATGCTTGTCGAGTCCTTAGGGTTCAACCTCATGTCTGTCTCAATGCTTTGTGATCTTGATATGGTTGTTGTCTTTAGCAAGCATCGTTGTGTTGTGATCATGGAAGCTGACAATTCCAAAGTCTTTGAAGGCTTTAGGAGAGTAGATTTGTATATTGTTGGTTTCTCTACAGGACCACAACATGCTACATGTCTACTTGCAAAAACTTCAGAAGGCTGGCTATGGCATCGACAACTTGGTCATGCTAGCATGAGGAATCTGCACACACTCGCGAAGAAGAAGCATGTCATTGGCATCGAGGGTGTCAAATTCCTCAAGGACCATTTGTGTGGAGCTTGTCAAGCTGGAAATATGGCCAAGGCCAAGCATCCAGCGAAGACTATCATGACTACTACTCGACCATTTGAATTTCTTTCACATGGATCTCTTTGGCCCTACTCACTATGCCACATTTACTAATGCTGCATCTTTATATGGCTTTGTCATTGTTGATGATTATTCTCGATATACATGGGTTCATATCATCACTTACAAAACTAAAGTGCAGGAAGTTTTCAAATGATTTTCCTCGAGGGCTTCAACCAACTTTGGTGTGAAGATCAAGCACATCAGAAGTGATAATGGAACTGAGTTCAAGAACACTGGTCTTGATGACTATCTTGATGAACTTGGTATTACTCATGAGTTATCTGCTCCTTGTACTCCTCAGCAAAATGGCATCATGGAGCGCAAGAACAAGACTCTTGTTGAGATGGCTCGCACTATGCTTGATGAGTACAAGACACCTACTCGCTTCTGGCCTGAAGCAATTGATACTGCATGCCACATCATCAACAGGGTATATGTTCACAAATTCTTCAAGAAGACTGCATATGAACTCCTCACTGACAAGAAACCCAATGTGAGTTATTTCAAAGTCTTCGGTGCTAAATGCTGGATTAGAGATCCTCATCACAGTTCTAAATTTGCACCGAAAGCACATGAAGGTTTTATGCTCGGTTATGGTAAGGACTCGCACACCTACATAGTCTTCAACACCTATCACCACAAGGTTGTTGAAACTGTAGATGTGCGGTTCGATGAGACTAATGGCTTGCAAAGAGAGCACCTACCTCCCGTGAGAGATGAAATACCTCCTGAGGAATCTATTAAGTTCAAGACTACTGAGGATGTCATTCCTACCGAAGAATCTGCTGAAGAAGTCATTCTAGAACATGAAGAACGTCATGCTGATGCACCTGAGGAAAATGGTGCTGAAGAAAATGCTGATCAAATTCCTCAACGACAACTCGCTCATCCTCGCTTTGCAAATGAAGTGCAAATTGAGAAAATCATCAGCGACATCAACATTCCAGGTCCTCTCACACACTCAATGAAGGAAATATGCCCTAGAAGCAATAATAAAGTTATTATTTATTTCCTTATATCATGATAAATGTTTATTATTCATGCTAGAATTGTATTAACCGGAAACTTAGTACATGTGTGAATACATAGACAAACAAAGTGTCACTAGTATGCTTCTACTTGACTAGCTCGTTAGTCAAAGATGGTTATGTTTCCTAACCATAGACATGAGTTGTCATTTGATAAATGGGATCACACCATTAGGAGAATGATGTGATTGACTTGACCCATTCCGTTAGCTTAGCACTTGATCATTTTAGTTTACTGCTATTGCTTTCTTCATGACTTATACATGTTCCTATGACTATGAGATTATGCAACTCCCGATTACCGGAGGAACACTTTATGTGCTACCAAACATCACAACGTAACTGGGTGATTATAAAGGTGCTCTACAGGTGTCTCCGATGGTACTTGTTGAGTTGGCGTAGATCGAGATTAGGATTTGTCACTCCGATTGTTGGAGAGGTATCTCTGGGCCCTCTCAGTAATGCACATCACTATAAGCCTTGCAAGCAATGCAACTAATGAGTTAGTTGCGGGATGATGTATTACGGAACGAATAAAGAGACTTGCCGGTAACGAGATTGAACTAGGTATTGAGATTCCGACGATCGAATCTCGAGCAAGTAACATACCGGTGACAAAGGGAACAACGTATGTTGTTATGCGGTTTGACCGATAAAGATCTTCGTAGAATATGTAGGAGCCAATATGAACATCCAGGTTCCGCTATTGGTTATTGACCGGAGACGTGTCTCATTCATGTCTACATAGTTCTCGAACCCGTAGGGTCCGCACGCTTAACGTTCGGTGACGATTGGTATTATGAGTTTATGTGATTTGATGTACCGAAGGTAGTTCGGAGTCCCAGATGAAATCGGGGACATGACAAGGAGTCTCGAAATGGGAGATGTAAAGATCGATATATTGGACCACTATATTCGGACATCGGAAAGGTTCCGAGTGATTCGAGTATTTTTCAGAGTACCGGGGAGTTACGGGAATACAGGGAAGAAGTATTGAGCCTCATGGGCCAAGTGGTGGAAGAGAGGAGGCAGAGCGCGCGGCCTCCCTAGCCCAAACCGAATTGGACTAGGGGCGGCCCCCCTTTCCTCCTTTCCCCCTCTCCTTCCTTCTCCCTTTCCCCCTTCCTTTCCTCCTCCTAGTAGGAGTAGGAAAGGGGAGTCCTACTCCTACTAGGAGGAGGACTCCTCCTCCTGGCGCGCCTAGGAGGGACAGCCGGCCTCCCCCTTGCTCCTTTATATACGGGGCAGGGGGCACCCTAGAACACATAAGTTGATCATTGATCCCTTAGCCGTGTGCGGTGCCCCCCTCCACCATAATCCACCTCGATCATATTGTAGCGGTGCTTAAGCGAAGCCCTGCGTCGGTAGCAACATCATCACCGTCATCATGCCGTCGTGCTGACAGAACTCTCCCGTAAAGCTCTGCTGGATCGGAGTTCGTGGGATGTCATCGAGCTGAACGTGTGCTGAACTCGGAGGTGCCATGCGTTCGATACTTGGATCGGTCGGATCGTGAATACGTACGACTACATCAACCGCGTTCTCATAACGCTTCCTCTTACGGTCTACGAGGGTACGTGGACGATACTCTTCCCTCTCATTGCTATGCATCACCATGATCTTGCGTGTGCGTAGGAAAATTTTGAAATTACTACGTTCCCCAACACTCAAGAGCTTCACATTTATCTAACTTTTGTGGGCACTTTGCTTTCGTCTCTATCACAGAGCTCACTAAGGTAGATGAAGCATTTCTGGAGCCTGAGTGGATTCAGGCTATGCAAGAAGAATTACATCAATTCGAGCTCAACAACGTCTGGGAACTGGTCAAACGTCCAGATCCTCGCAAGCACAATATCATCGGCGCAAAGTGGATCTACCGCAACAAGCAAGATGAAAATGGCCTTGTGGTGAGGAATAAGGCACGGCTTGTAGCTCAAGGCTACACACAGGTTGAAGGAATTGATTTCGATGAAACTTTTGTACCTGTTGCTAGACTTGAAGCTATTCGCATATTACTTGCTTATTCTAACAATCATGATATCATCTTATATCAAATGGATGTGAAAAGTGCATTCCTCAATGGTAAGCTTGAGGAAGAAGTATATGTTGCTCAGTCCCTAGGTTTTGAAGATCCAAAGCATCCTGACAAAGTTTTCAGACTCAATAAGGCCCTCTATGGCCTCAAGCAGGCCCCACGGTACTCATGGTTTGTGTGCCAAATCTTATGATGGTGAATTATTTGTGTGCCAAATTTATGATGGTGAATTAAACCCGGTATGATACTTTGAAAGAATTCCTCATGAAGAAAGGCTTCAAACCCGGTTCACTTGACCCAACTCTTTTCACTAAATCTTATGATGGTGAATTGTTTGTGTGCCAAATTTATGTTGATGATATCATTTTTGGCTGTACTGACCAACGTTACAGTGATGAATTTGCCTATATGACGAGTGAAGGATATCAAATGTCTATGATGGGAGAATTGAAATTCTTTTTAGGTCTTCAGATTCGTCAACAACGCAATGGCATATTCATATCTCAAGAGAAATACCTCAAGGATGTACTGAGGAAATTTGGCATGCAAGATTGCAAAGGAGTCAAAATCCCAATGCCCACAAATGGCCATCTATGCACTGATGAAAATGGTATTGACTTCGATCAAAAGGTGTACCGCTCCATGATTGGTTCTTTATTGTACCTATGTGCATCTAGGCCAGATATTATGCTTAGTGTTTTCATGTGTGCCCGATTTCAAGCTACACCGAAGGAATCACACCATAAGGCTGTGAAGCATATTCTTCAATATCTAGCTCACACACCAACACTTGGATTATGATACCCCAAGGGCTCGGTTTTTGATCTCATTGGATATTCAGACTCTGACTATGCTGGTGATCGTGTGGACCGCAAGTCAACATTTGGCACATGCCATTTCCTCGGACTATCCTTGGTCTGTTGGTCTTCGAAGAAACAGAACTGCGTATCACTGTATACTGCTGAAGCTAAGTACATTGCTGCTGGTTCTAGCTATGCTCAAATGCTATGTTTGAAGCAAAATCTCAAGGACTACGGCGTTAACATGAAGAATGTGCCACTCTACTGTGACAATGAGAGTCCCATCAAGATTTCTCATAACCCAGTTCAGCACTCGAAGACAAAGCACATTCAGATTCGTCATCATTTTCTTCGTGATCATGTGTTGAAGGGCGACATCTCTATTGAGCATGTGAAGACTGAAGAACAGCTAGCCGATATCTTCACTAAGCCCTTGGATGAGAAGAGATTTAGCAAGTTGCGGTGTGAGCTAAATATTCTAGAATCTTCGAATGTTCTTTGAAAAGGACACTCATCCTAACACTTATGCAAAATTGATGACTTAGATGTGCAACACATGAAGAAACGTTTTTCTTCAATCAATGAAGAATAACACTCTAAGTGTGAAGAAGTTAATGAAGAATTTGATTCTCAGAACCCTACGACAATTGTACGCGGTGTCTGAAATCATCATTCTTATACGGTGGGTCACGCCACCACCAAAAGTTTTTCCTCAGCTTTGAAATTCCTCAGTTGTTTTTCAACTTGCATTGTCTTCACTCTTTCTGTCATTTTTCTTCATTGGCTATATATATATATATATATGAGTTTATGTCCTCTACAACATTCACTTATTGCTATTTCTTCAAGTTGCTTGTTCTGCTAAGTGAATGTGATCGGACCCTTCCCCCTCTATGCTAAACTCAACCCAGTCTATTCACAAATTCTTCATGTGCGTTCTATTTGAAACTCGTTCAAAATCTTCATTGTGTCCTTGTCAGCTGAAGAAATTGCGAACGGAACTTTAAACTTATCTTATCCGAATTTTCGGTCTTTGCCGCTCAAACTGTTACACCTTCCACGATAATACTTATCCTTTTTCACCCACGATAGCACGCGATCGTCACCTCTCAGTACGCGGGTGACACATGTCACATGAATAAGAAGGGTCAGGGGCACGTTCGTCCTATTTCCTCGGGCGAGCAATTTTTTCACTTCGGCTATAAATACCCCTCTCCCTTCCTCACTTCATTTTTACTCCGCTCGACCTCACTCCCTCGCTCGAGCTCTCAAACCCTAGCGCCGCCGCTACTTCCATCGTCGCCAGTGAGGAAGAGCTTCACTGCCTCGACCTCGTCGCCTCCGTACTCATGCCGGACGCGGATTTCTTCACTCCGCCGCCACCGTAGCTGTCTTCCTCAGCCAAGTTAGGGCGTGGAAGATTTGAACCGACGAGCTTCAAATGTACACTTCCCAGTTCGTCGTGTTCTTCGCCCAGGGTAATTAAAAGTTACTTTTACTACCCTTATTGATTCGGATGTTTTCTTCAAATCCTCAAAAGGTGTTTATTCTTCAAATCCTCACACACTGGACACCTCACATATCATCTGTTCTTGATCTGTTTCTCTAAGAAACATTTTTCTTCAAGGTTCCTCAATTGTGTGGATTTTCTAATCTGTACAACTCTGGAACCTAAGTCAAAGAACTCTTAGTGAAATTCCTCAAGATTCATCCGGTCAAATTCCTCAAACTTGTTCTTATTGCAAAAACTTCTGAGAACGCATATGACCTCTCCAAATTCCTCGCAACTATACTCTATTCACATGTACACATGTCCGCTGCTGAATCACTAGGTTCTCATCAACTTAACTCATTTGCAGCGTTCCTCGAAGAAAAGTTGCATACCTCTTCAGAGAACTCAATCATTCAAAACCCTCAGCTGAAGAAAATGGCAGATAGCAAGAAACCTCAGAAGGGAGGAAAGAAGCTGGAAGTCAACACAGTTTTTGAGATACCTTATGACATTTACAAGGATTATTGCACTCCTGATAAGGCCACCCATGGAAAGGAAACTAAGAATGAGCGCAAAGTGCGCATCCAAAGGATAGAGAGGGGATGGGCACCGGAATGGAGGGAATACAGATATGTTACTCCCAAGTATATGGAGAAATTCGCTCTCAATCCTCCATGCCCAAGACCTCCATTGGCACCTGGCCAAGAAGCTGATCCCACCAGCCTCAAGCGTGGTGAGGACTATCCTGATGAATGAGCCAAGCATCAGGCCAAGCTAGCCAAAGTAGCTAAGGAAGCAGTGATGAAATTCAATGAAGACTCTGCTGCTGCTGCCACTGCCGAGGCCTCTGCAAGCAAGCCAAAGAAGGCCATGCCAAAGAAGTCTGCTCATAAGCCAAGTGCTTCAACCCCAATGCCCTCACGGCCAAGTTCCTCAGCAATGCCCTCACGGGCAGATTCTTCAAAGCCCCCACAGCCAGTTCCTCAAGCCGCACCAGCTCCTCCAAAGTCCTCAGCTCCTTCATCAAAATCCTCAGCACCTGTGCATCTCACCACGTGCCAAAGGACAATAGGCATCTCTATTGCCTCAGGAGCTTCTGCTAGTTCTTTAGCTGCACCAAATTCATCAACTGGCCCCTCTCTGCTGAAGACTGATGACCCACAAGTATAGGGGATCTATCATAGTCCTTTCGATAAGTAAGAGTGTCGAACCCAACGAGGAGTGATAACCCACAAGTATAGGGGATCGCAACAGTTTTCGAGGGTAGAGTATTCAACCCAAATTTATTGGTTCGACACAAGGGGAGCCAAAGAATATTCTCAAGTATTAGCAGTTGAGTTGTCAATTCAACCACACCTGGAAACTTAATATCCGCAGCAAAGTATTTAGTAGAAAAGTAATATGATAGTAGTAGTAACGGTAGTAAAAGGTAACGGTAGCAAAAGTAATTTTTTTGGTATTTTGTAGTGATGATAGTAATAGCAACGGAAAAGTAAATAAGCGAAGAACAATATACGGAAAGCTCGTAGGCAATGGATCGGTGATGGAGAATTATGCCGGATGCGGTTCATCATGTAACAGTCATAACCTAGGGTGACACAGAACTAGCTCCAATTCATCAATGTAATGTAGGCATGTATTCCGAATATAGTCATACGTGCTTATGGAAAAGAGCTTGCATGACATCTTTTGTCCTACCCTCCCGTGGCAGCAGGGTCCTAATGGAAACTAAGGGATATTAAGGCCTCATTTTAATAGAGTACCGGAACAAAGCATTAGCACATAGTGAATACATGAACTCCTCAAACTATGGTCATCACCGGTAAGTATCCCGATTATTGTCACTTCAGGGTTAACGGATCACTTCCGGGTTAACGGATCATAACACATAATAGGTGACTACAGACTTGCAAGATAGGATCAAGAACTCTCATATATTGATGAAAACATAATAGGTTCAGATCTCAAATCATGGCACTCGGGCCCTAGTGACAAGCATTAAGCATAGCAAAGTCATAGCAACATCAATCTCAGAACATAGTGGATACTAGGGATCAAACCCTAACAAAACTAACTCGATTACATGATAGATCTCATCCAACCCATCACTGTCTAGCAAGCCTACGATGGAATTACTCACGCACGGCGGTGAGCATCATGAAATTGGTGATGGAGGATGGTTGATGATGACGATGGCGACGGATTCCCCTCTCCGGAGCCCTGAACGGACTCCAGATCAGCCCTCCCAAGAGGTTTTAGGGCTTGGCGGCGGCTCCATATCGTAAAACGCGATGAATTCTTCTCTCTATTTTTTCTCTCCCCGAAAGCAAATATATAGAGTTGGAGTTGAGGTCGGAGGAGCTCCAGGGGGCCCACGAGGTAGGGGGCGCGCCCCCCACCCTCGTGGATAGGTGGTGGGCCCCCTGGTCTTCATCTTTTGCAAGGATTTTTTATTATTTCCGAATAGATGCTCCGTGAAGTTTCAGGTCATTCCGAGAACTTTGGTTTCTGCACATAAATAACACCATAGCAATTCTGCTGAAAACGGCGTCAGTCTGGGTTAGTTCCATTCAAATCATGCAAGTTAGGGTCCAAAACATGGGCAAAAGTGTTTGGAAAAGTAGATACGATGGAGACATATCAACTCCCCCAAGCTTAAACCTTTGCTTGTCCTCAAGCAATTTAGTTGACAAACTGAAAGTGATAAAGAAAAACTTTTACAAACTCTGTTTGCTCTTATTGTTGTAAATATGTAAATCCAACATTCATGTTTTCAGCAAAGATGATGAACTAACCACATTCACAATAACGCATAGGTGTCATGTTTACTCATATCAATGGCATAATCAACTAGCGAGCAATAATAATAAATCTCGGATGACAACACTTCCTCAAAACAATCATAATATGATATAACAAGATGGTATCTCGCTAGCCCTTTCTGAGACTGCAAAACATAAATGCAGAGCACCTTTAAAGATCCAGGACTGACTAGACATTGTAATTCATGGTAAAAGAGATCTAATCAAGTAATACTCAATGTAAACTAACAGTAATGAATGCAAATGATAGCGGTGCTATCCAACTGGTGCTTTTTAATAAGAAGATGATGACTCAACATGAAAGTAAATAGATATGCCCTTCGCAGAGGGAAGTAGGGATTTGTAGAGGTGCTAGAGCTCGGTTTTGAAATAGAGGTGAATAATATTTTGAGCGGTATACTTTCATTTTCAACATAACAACCAAGAGATGGCGATATCTTCCATGCTACACACATTATAGGCGGTTCCCAAACAGAATGGTAAAGTTTATACTCCCCCTCCACCAAAAAGCATCAATCCATGGCTTGCTCGAAACAACGAGTGCCTCCAACTAACAAGAGTCCCAGGGGGAGTTTTGTTTGCAATTATTTTGATATGATTTGCATAAAGCATGGGACTGGGCATCCCGGTGACCAGCCATTTTCTCGTGAGTGAGGAGCGGAGTCCACTCCTCTTGAGAATAACCCGCCTAACATGGAAGATACAGACAGCCCTAGTTGATACATGAGCTATTCGAGCATACAAGACATGATATTTATTTGAAGGTTTAGAGTTTTGCACATACAAATTTACTTGGAACGGCAGGTAGATACCATATATAGGTAGTATGGTGGACTCATATGGAATAACTTTGGGGTTTATGGAGTTGGATGCACAAGCAGTATTCCCACTTAGTACAGGTGAAGGCTAGCAAAAGACTGGGAAGCGACCAGCTAGAGAGCGACAACAGTCATGAACATGCATTAAAATTAATCAACACCGAATGCAAGCATGAGTAGGATATAATCCACCATGAACATAAATATCGTGAAGGCTATGTTGATTTTGTTTCAACTACATGCGTGAACATGCGCCAAGTCAAGTCACTTAAATCATTCAGAGGAGGATACCATCCTATCATACCACATCACAACCATTTTAATAGCATGTTGGCACGCAAGGTAAACCATTATAAGCTCCTAGCTAATCAAGCATGGCACAAGAAACTATGATCTCTAGTTGTCATTGCAAACATGTTTATTCATAATAGGCTCAATCAGGAATGATGAACTAATCATATTTACAAAAACAAAAGAGATCGAGTTCATACCAGCTTTTCTCATCTCAGTCAGTCCATCATATATCGTCATAATTGCCTTTCACTTGCACGACCGAACGGTGTGGATAATAATAATAGTGCACGTGCATTGGACTAAGCTGGAATGTGCAAGCATTCAATAAACAGGAGAAGACAAGGCAATATGGGCTCTTTTGTCAGATCAACTATAATGCAAATAAGAGCCACTTCAACAATTTAATCATGGTCTTCTCCTATCGACCCCCAAAGAAAAGAAAAGAAAAGAAATAAAACTATTTACATGGGAAAGCTCCCAACAAGCAAAAGAAGAACAAGAAATCTTTTTGGGTTTTCTTTTAATTACTACTACAAGCATGGAAAGCAAACTAATTAAAAGCTACAACTATTTTTTGGTTTTTCTTAAGGTTTATCAAACACACAAGAAGAAAGCATAAAAAGGAAAATAAACTAGCATGGATGATACAATGAAAAAGTATGAGCACCGACATCTAGCAATGAGTGTGTGAACATGAATATAATGTCGGTGAGAAATATGTACTCCCCCAAGCTTAGGCTTTTGGCCTAAGTTGGTCTATGGTCACGGTTGGCCTGGCGGATATCCATAATAATAGTTGGGGTCGTACTGAGATGCAGCGGCTATCGCCTCCTGAGCTGCAGCGTGGTGACGAGCGGCCTCAGCCCTCCTCTCGTACTCATCTGCCTCCTCTCTGGTAATAACATATCTTCCTTTTGCCTGATAATCAAAGAAGGCAGGAGCAGGGAGAGTAATACGGACAGCACGGCATCTGTCAAAGATTAAGCGATACTGGAGAGGTGATTCATTCCTCTCGAAAAACTGGTGGTGAACCATAGCATTAAAGTCTAGGTAAGCAGGAGGTAATTCAATATCATCATTACGTATAGTTACACCAAGAAAATCAGCTAAGCGGGTTGCATAAATTCCACCAAAAAAATCTCCATTAAATCTATTAAGATGCAACCTACGCGCAACAATGGCTCCCAAATTATAAGATTTATCTCCTAACACAGCACTCCTAAGAATACTGAGGTCAGGGACACACATGTGACATGCCTCATCTTTACCATTAATGCATCTACCTATGAAGAGAGCAAAATAATGTACAGCAGGAAAGTGAATGCTCCCTATGGTAGCTTGTGTTATATCTCTAGATTCCCCCACAGTTATACTAGCAAGAAAATCTCCAAATTCAGTTTTGCGAGGTTCCCTGATACTACCCCGTTGTGGAAGTTTACAAGCAGTGGTAAAATCCTCTAAGTCCATAGTGTAAGAATTTTCATAAAGATCAAACAGGACAGTTGGAGAATTACGTGAAGATGAAAATTCAAAC
Source organism: Triticum urartu (assembly GCF_003073215.2). Classification (NCBI taxonomy): domain Eukaryota; kingdom Viridiplantae; phylum Streptophyta; class Magnoliopsida; order Poales; family Poaceae; genus Triticum; species Triticum urartu. Next base: position 143,776,034 of record NC_053025.1, read on the forward strand.
CTCCTCACAAAGGAACTAGTGAGATAGTGGTACTGACGACATTTTTCTTCCTCAAAGCTCACAAGATCAACGTTACGCAAATATGCGTTGAATTCTTCCTTAATTCCCGCTCAATCCATAAAGTTTTCCGAAGGCCATTCACAAGGACGCACTGGAGCGTTTCTTGGTGGCTCATCATCAGCATCACGCATTGCAAGCCTGGGCTCTTGTTTCCTTGAAGAGCCCCCTTGGTACATTTTCCTAAACATATTTCTTCCTCTGAGAAATTTCTGAAATTTTTAGTAACTTCAAAATAAAAACGAACCAAACTGAATAAAATTGATAGCCACTACTCCTACAAGTGCCTAGAGCCTATATCATGCATCAAAACTACTTTTGACCATATAAATTTGACATGTAAGCTCAAGAACAGGGTCACCTAACCAGCACAAATTTGCAATGAATAAAGCACTAGAACAAAAACTAATTGGACCAATGGAGGAGTCACATACCAAGGAACAATCTCCCCAAGCAGTTTTGTGAGAGGTGCTTTGAGCAAGGAGATCGAAAATGGCAGCAAAATGAGCTTGGACTCGGGTTTGAGCTGGATATTCGTGTTTGTGGGAGGAAGAAGGAGTGTGTGGGTGCAGGAATAAGTGGAGGAGGGCCACCGTGGGCCCATAAGGCAGGGAGGCACACCCACGGGGTAGGGCGCGCCCCTGACCCTCGTGGCCAGGTGGCAGCTCCTCCTGTTGTGTTCTCAGTGCCAAATATTCTCAAATATTTCAGAAAAAATCATATTTAAATTTCAGGGCATTTGGAGAACTTTTATTTCCGGGGTATTTTTATATTGCACGGATAAATCAGATAACAGACAGAAAAATGCCATTTTTATTTTATTTAGTATAAATAACAGAAAGTAAGAGGAGGGTATAGAAGGTTGTGCCTTCTAGTTTCATCCATCTCATGCTCATCAAAAGGAATCCACTAACAAGGTTGATCAAGTCTTGTTAACAAACTCATTCCGAATAACATGGAACCGGAGAAATTTCGAATAACAATATGTTATCTCAACGGGGATATGCACATCCCCAATAATAAGAATATCATATTTCTTTTTGACAGTAGGTAGAGGAAATTCAAAACCTCCAATAATAATCGATGGAATTTTTCCAATAGAGTTGATACTATGAACTTGAGGTTGTTTCCTCGGAAAGTGTGTCGTATGCTCATTACCATTAACATAAAAAGTGACATTGCCTTTAGTGCAATCAATAACAGCCCCTGCAGTATTCAAAAAGGGTCTTCCAAGAATAATAGACATACTATCATCCTCGGGAATATCAAGAATAACAAAGTCCGTTAAAATAGTAACGTTTGCAACTACAACATGCACATCCTCACAAATACCAACATGTATAGAAATTGATTTATCAGCCATTTGCAAAGATATTTCAGTAGGTGTCAACTTATTCAAATCAAGTCTACGATATAAAGAGAGAGGCATAACACTAACACCGACTCCAAGATCACATAAAGCAGTTTTAACATAGTTTCTTTTAATGGAGCATGGTATAGTTGGTACACTGGGATCTCCAAGTTTCTTCGGTATTCCACCCTTAAAAGTATAATTAGCAAGCATGGTGGACATTTCAGCTTCCGGTATCTTTCTTTTATTTGTAACAATATCTTTCATATACTTAGCATAAGGATTCACTTTGAGCATATCAGTTAATCGCATACGCAAAAAGATAGGTCTAATCATTTCAGCAAAGTGCTCAAAATCCTCATCATCCTTTTTCTTGGATGGTTTGGGAGGAAAAGGCATGGGTTTCTGAACCCAAGGCTCTCTTTCCTTACCGTGTTTCCTAGCAACAAAGTCTTTCTTATCATAACGTTGATTCTTTGATTGTGGGTTATCAAGATCAATAGCAGGTTCAATTTCTATATCAATATCATTACTAGGTTGAGCATCATCATTAACATTATCACTAGATTCGGGTTCATTACCAGATTGTGTTTCAGCATTAGAGATAGAAATATCATTTGGATTCTCAGGTGTTTCAATAATAGGTTCACTAGAAGCATGCAAAGTCCTATCATTTTTCTTTTTCTTCCTATGAGAAGGACTAGGTGCATCCACATTATTTCTCTGAGAATCTTGCTCAATTCTCTTAGGGTGGCCATTAGGATATAAAGGTTCTTGAGTCATTCTACCACCTCTAGTCATAACTCTAACAGCGTTATCATTATTCTTACTATTCAATTCATTGAGCAAATCATTTTTAGCTTTAAGTACTTGTTCTACTTGAGTGGTAACCATAGAAGGATGTTTACTAATAAGTTTAAGTTCACCTTTGACATTAGCCATATAATTACCCCAAGTGTTCAAGCATACCTGAATTGTATTTCAATTGTCTACCAAAATAAGCATGGAAGTCTTCTTGCTTAACCATAAATTTATCAAACTCATCTAAGCATGGGCTAGCAAACTTAGTAAATGGGATTTCATCTTTATCATATCTATAGAGAGAATTTACCTTTACTACCTGTGTCGGGTTATCAAGACCATGTACTTCTTCAGTAGGTAATGGATTAAGATCATATGTTTCTTCAACAGGCGGTAAATTAAGACCGTGTATTTCTTTAATAGGAGGTAAATTCTTAACATCTTCAGCTTTAATACCTTTTTCTTTCATAGATTTATTTGCCTCTTGCATATCTTCAGGACTGAGAAATAGAATACCCCTCTTCTTCGGAGTTGGTTTAGGAATAGGCTCAGGAGCTGGCTCAGGAAGTGTCCAATTATTTTCATTTGTCAACATATTATTCAATAGAATTTCAGCTTCATCCAGCGTTCTTTCCCTAAAAACAGAACCAGCACAACTATCCAGGTAATCTTTGGAGGCATCGGTTAGTCCATTATAAAAGATATCAAGTATTTCATTTTTCTTAAGAGGATGATCAGGCAAAGCATTAAGTAATTGGAGAAGCCTCCCCAAGCTTGTGGGAGACTCTCTTCTTCAATTTACACAAAATTATATATATATCCCTTAAAGCAGCTTGTTTCTTATGAGTAGGGAAATATTTAGCAGAGAAGTAATAGATCATATCCTGGGGACTACGCACACAACCAGGATCAAGAGAATTAAACCATATCTTAGCATCACCCTTTAATGAGAACGGAAATACTTTAAGGATATAAAAGTAACGAGTTCTCTCATCATTAGTGAACAGGGTGACTATATCATTTAATTTAGTAAGATGTGCCACAACAGTTTCAGATTCATAGCCATGAAAAGGATCAGATTCAACCAAAGTAATTATATCAGGGTCAACAGAGAATTCATAATCCTTATCAGTAACAAATATAGGTGAAGTAGCAAAAGCAGGGTCAGGTTCATCCTAGCATTTAGAGATTGCTTATTCCATTTAGCTAATAACCTCTTAAGTTCATAACTATCTTTGCAAGCTAAAATAGCCAAAGAAGCTTCTTTATCAAAAACATAACCCTTAGGAATAATGGGAAAGTCTTCATCATCACTTTCATCAATATTATCAGATTCAATATTTTCATTCTCTCTAACCCTAGCAAGTTGTTCATCAAGAAATTCACCAAGTGGCATAGTAGTATCAAGCATAGAAGTAGTTTCATCATAAGTATCATGCATAGCAGAAGTGGCATCATCAATAACATGTAACATATTAGAACGAATAGCAGAAGCAGGTTTAGGTGTCGCAAGCTTACTCAAAACAGAAGGTGAATCAAGTGCGGAGCTAGATGGCAGTTCCTTACCTCCCCTCGTAGTTGAGGGATAAATCTTGGTTTTTGGATCTCTCAAGTTCTTCATAATGATAAGCAGATATAAATCCCAAGTGACTCAAAGGATAGAGCTATGCTCCCCGGCAACAGCACCAGAAAATAGTCTTGATAACCCACAAGTATAGGGGAACGCAACAGTTTTCAAGGGTAGAGTATTCAACCCAAATTTATTGATTCGACACAAGGGGAGCCAAAGAATATTCTCAAGTATTAGCAGCTGAGTTGTCAATTCAACCACACCTGCAAACTTAATATCTGCAGCAAAGTATTTAGTAGCAAAGTAATATGATAGTAGTGGTAACGGTAGTAAAAGGTAACGGTAGCAAAATTAATATTTTTGGTATTTTGTAGTGATGATAGTAATAGCAACGGAAAAGTAAATAAGCGAAGAACAATATATGGAAAGCTCGTAGGCAATGGATTGGTGATGGAGAATTATGTCGGATGCGGTTCATCATGTAACAGTCATAACCTAGGGTGACACAGAACTAGCTCCAATTCATCAATGTAATGTAGGCATGTGTTCCGAATATAGTCATATGTGCTTATGGAAAAGAACTTGCATGACATCTTTTGTCCTACCATCCCGTGGCAGCGGGGTCCTAATGGAAACTATGGGATATTAAGGCCTCCTTTTAATAGAGTACCAGAACAAAGCATTAGCACATAGTGAATACATGAACTCCTCAAACTATGGTCATCACCGGTAAGTATCCCAATTATTGTCACTTCGGGGTTAACGGATCATAACACATACTAGGTGACTATAGACTTGCAAGATAGGATCAAGAACTCTCATATATTGACGAAAACATAATAGGTTCAGATCTGAAATCATGGCACTCGGGCCCTAGTGACAAGCATTAAGCATAGCAAAGTCATAGCAACATCAATCTCAGAAAATAGTGGATACTAGGGATCAAACCCTAACAAAACTAACTCGATTACATGATAGATCTCATCCAACCCATCACCGTCCAGCAAGCCTACAATGGAATTACACACGCATGGCGGTGAGCATCACGAGATTGGTGATGGAGGATGGTTGATGATGACGATGATGACGGATTCCTCTCTCCGGAGCCCTGAAAGGACTCCAGATCAGCCCTCCCGAGAGGTTTTAGGGCTTGGCGGCGGCTCCGTCTCGTAAAACGCGATGAATTCTTCTGTCTGATTTTTTTCTACCTGAAAGCAAATATATAGAGTTGGAGTTGAGTGTTGGAAATATGCCCTAGAGGCAATAATAAATTAGTTATTATTATTATATTTCATTGTTCATGATAATCGTTTATTATCCATGCTAGAATTGTATTGATAGGAAACTCAGATACATGTGTGGATACATAGACAACACCATGTCCCTAGTAAGCCTCTAGTTGACTAGCTCGTTGATCAATAGATGGTTACGGTTTCCAGACCATGGACATTGGATGTCGTTGATAACGGGATCACATCATTAGTAGAATGATGTGATGGACAAGACCCAATCCTAAGCCTAGCACAAGATCGTGTAGTTCGTTTGCTAAAGCTTTCCTAATGTCAAGTATCATTTCCTTAGACCATGAGATTGTGCAACTCCTGGATACCGTAGGAGTGCTTTGGGTATGCCAAACGTCACAACGTAACTGGGTGGCTATAAAGGTACACTACAGGTATCTCCGAAAGTGTCTGTTGGGTTGGCACGAATCGAGACTGGGATTTGTCACTCCGTGTAACGGAGAGGTATCTCTGGGCCCACTCGGTAGGACATCATCATAATGTGCACAATGTGATCAAGGAGTTGATCACGGGATGATGTGTTACGGAACGAGTAAAGAGACTTGCCGGTAACGAGATTGAACAAGGTATCGGGATACCGACGATCGAATCTCGGGCAAGTATCATACCGCTAGACAAAGGGAATTGAATACGGGATTGATTGAATCCTCGACATCGTGGTTCATCCGATGAGATCATTGTGGAACATGTGGGAGCCAACATGAGTATCCAGATCCCGCTGTTGGTTATTGACCGGAGAGTGGTCTCGGTCATGTCTGCATGTCTCCCGAACCCGTAGGGTCTACACACTTAAGGTTCGATGACGCTAGGGTTATAGGGGAAGTATGTACGCGGTTACTGAATGTTGTTCGGAGTCCCGGATTAGATCCCGGACGTCACGAGGAGTTCCGGAATGGTCCGGAGGTAAAGATTGATATATAGGAAGTATGGTTTTGGCCATCGGAAGTGTTCCAGGCATCACCGGTAGTGTACCGGGACCACCGGAGGGGTCCGGGGGTCCACCAGGTGGGGCCACCAGCCCCGGAGGCATACATGGGCCAATAGTGGGAAGGGACCAGCCCCCAGGTGGGCTGGTGGCCCCCCACCAGGGCCCAAGGCGAAGAGAGGGAAAAGGGGAAACCCTAGGCTCAGATGGGCCTAAGGCCCACCTAGTGGTGCGCCCCCCTCTCTCCCCCCTTGGCCGCCCCTAGATGGGATCTAGGGCTGGCCGCCACCCCTAGGGGTGGAAACCTAGGTGGGGGCGCAGCCCCTCCCTTTCCCCTATATATTGGGTTTTGGGCTGCCATACATGAGAACATCTCCTTCTTGGCGCAGCCCTACCCCTCTCCCTCCTCGTCTCTTGCGGTGCTTGGCGAAGCCCTGCTGGAGTACCACGCTCCTCCACCACCACCACGCCGTCGTGCTGCTGCTGGATGGAGTCTTCCCCAACCTCTCCTTCTCCCCTTGCTGGATCAAGGCGTAGGAGACGTCACCGGGCTGTACGTGTGTTGAACACGGAGGTGCCGTCCGTTCGGCACTAGGATCATCGGTGATTTGGATCACGACGAGTACGACTCCATCAACCCCGTTCACTTGAACGCTTCCGCTTAGCGATCTACAAGGGTATGTAGATGCACTCTCCTTCCCCTCGTTGCTAGATTACTCCATAGATTGATCTTGGTGATGCGTGAAAATTTTGAATTTCTGCTACGTTCCCAACACTCCGGGAATATAAGAAACGGTGAAAGGGCAGAATCTGAGAACGCAGAAACAGAGAGAGATAGAGAGACAGATCCAATCTCGGAGGGGCTCTCGCCCCTCCCATGCCATGGAGACCAAGGACCAGAGGGGAAACCCTTCTCCCATCTAGGGAGGAGGTCAAGGAAGAAGAAGAAGAAGGGGGGCTCTCCCTCTCTTCCGGTGGCGCCGGAACACCGCCGGGGCCATCATCATCACCGCAATCTTCACCAACAACTTCACCGCCATCATCACCAACTCTTCCCCCCTCTATGCAGCGGTGTAACCCCTCTTTTACCTGCTGTAATCTCTACTTAAACATGGTGCTCAATGCTATATATTATTTCCCAATGATGTATGGCTATCCTATGATGTTTGAGTAGATGTTTTGTCCTATGGGTTATTTGATGATCGTGATTGGTTTGAGTTGCATGTTTTATTAATGGTGTTGTCCTATGGTGCTCTCCGTGTCATGCAAGTGTAAGGGATTCCCGTTGTAGGGTTTTCAATATGTTCATGATTTTCTTATGGTGGGTGGCGTGAGTGACAGAAGCACATACCGAGTAAGTAGGTTGTTTGCATATGGGATAAAGAGGACTTGATGCTTTAATGCTATGGTTGGGTTTTACCTTAATGATCTTTAGTAGTTGCGGATGCTTGCTAGATTCCAATCATAAGTGCATATGATCTAAGTAGAGAAAGTATGTTAGCTTATGCCTCTCCCTCAAATAAAATTGCAATAATGATTACCGGTCTAGTTATCGATTGCCTAGGGACAAATAACTTTCTCGTAACAAAAAGCTCTTTACTAAAATTAACTTAGTTGTGTCTTTATCTAAACAGCCCCTATTTTTTATTTAATTGCTCTTTATTACCTTGCAAACCTATCCAACAACACCTACAAAGTACTTCTAGTTTCATACTTGTTCTAGGTAAAGCGAACGTCAAGCGTACGTAGAGTTGTATCGGTGGTCGATAGAACTTGAGGGAATATTTGTTCTACCTTTAGCTCCTCGTTGGGTTTCGACACTCTTACTTATCGAAAACTGTTGCGATCCCCTATACTTGTGGGTTATCAATAGTCATTGCACACGGTTCCAATTTTGGGAACCGTGTGTGATTGACGTACTACCTCCGTCCTGGTTTATTGGTCCCCCGTTGTAATTTTTACCAAAATTTGCGAAATATTTAACATACTCAGACATAGATAATAAGCGTACACGTACATAAGCATAGTTCAAACCATAAGTACATAGTTCAACCATCATTAAGCATACTCAAGCGTACATAGTTTGATCCATCCCACATCTCCTCTCAGATGCGGGCGGCACGATCCTGAAGCTTCTCCAGGTACTCGGCGTACGCGCCATGCGCCACCCTATGAGAATACTTCTACTTGAAGGAGCCAACGACCCATCCTCTTGCATGTGCAAGAACACTTAGATATGCGTCATGAATATTGTGGTTGCAAAATGGGCATCCATAGCCATCGTTCCAGGTCCTAATACGCCTGTTATGCATTCCCGCATAAAGCTCCCTCAGGATTCGCCTCTTGTACCTCCTTTGGGCATCTTCATCCTCGCTGTCCACATCATCAAACAACACCTATACATATAGTAAAACAAATTTGGCATCAAATCACTGATTACATGCCGTGAAGTAGGATTAGGAATTTATGGCTATTTATTTATACATATTCAGAGATTATGGTTCAATTTTTTAAGCACAGTCATCTATGTATAGACCAATCTTGAAGAAAATAATGGCACAAACATATGTAGGTCATTCAAAATCAATTGTCAAGTCTTGGCTAGGAATTATTAGCACGAACACTAACCCTAGTCGGATTACTAGCAGAAATCATTTGCATAGATGAAACAACTAATAACTTATCACCTGTACCATTCAAACAACCAATACACTATAGAGATCTAACGAAACTTACTCAGGTTTCATGGATTGGGAGAACATAACCACAGGATTTCTATTCCAAAAAGGGGGAGGCAGGAGTAACCAGAGAAACCCTATGATCTATATGACACATAAATGGGTATAGATGACTAACCAGCTGTCCGTCGTCGTTAGCGTCGTCGCCGGAGTGGTCGTCGGAGTCGTCGCCGGAGTGGTCGTCGCAGTCGTCGCCGGAGTGGTAATCGGAGTCGGTGCGGAACTCCACCTCTGGCTGTGGAAGCTCGACGCCGTCGACGACGTCAGGGTGTAGTGATAACTCGCCGGCGGTGACGGCAACCTCTGTCTCCATCTCCATGCCGTGCTCCAGTGCTTTAGCAGCCCCGGCGTTGCCACTCCCTCCGGTGGGGCGCTTCGGCGGCATCCTCATACACTGACGGCTTTGAGGATTGAGAGCGGCGTGGAGGTTGAAAGCAGAGAGAGAGGATTGTGTGTGTAGCGAGGATGGGGGCTGTGGCCGCTCAGACGCACCATTAATATGGAGTAGTGGGAGTTGTGGGAGAGAGGCGGGCGGCGGTCAAACTGATGGCTCGCCTCCCGATGAGCCTGCGCACCGGACTGCTGGCATGCCTACCAAAGTTTCACACATCTACTCGCATGCCTCCCTGTCACAGCCCTAGAATTGCTTGCCATTAGTTGCATTAAAGCATCCATGCACCATGTTAAATTTCATTTAAATATGCAATGGGGATGCTCAAATCCTAGCAACAGATCAAATCAAACTAGGTCCAAATAAAATATTTTTCAATGACCCAGAATGCCCTTTGGAAATGTTCATGTTTTCTGATAAAGGTGAAAATCTCTGCCAAAAATGTTGAACATAATTATAGGTCATTCCTGGATTTTTGAATTAAATCATAAAGTATTTGAATTTGGGCATTTAAACACTATAAATAATTTAAATGCTCAAATAATGTTGAAATTAAATGTGGGCCACTAGAATAATCCATAGAGTGTCCACAAATTATTGCAGCATTTTACAAAGTGCTTTAGCATTTTTTAATTAAGTCAAAACAATTACCGAAAATAGAAAACAGAAACTAAATAAAAGAGAGAGAGAGAGAAGGACTAACCTAGCACTTACCTCGGCCCACCTACCTGTTGCCAGCCCAGCTTCACCGGCCCAGCCCACCACCGCCTCCTCCCCTGTCGTCTTCCTCCTCTGCCAGGAGGACGAGCGCGTGCCCGACGCGCGCGCGCAAGCGTCGGCCACCTCCTACTTGCCGCTTCGCCCTAGCCCTCTCTGGACGATGCCACGCTACCCCCAAGCCCGTGGGGATCGCTCCCTCTCTTGCTCGTTCTCTCCCGCGCCCGCTCCGCACCATGGCCGAAGCCACCACAAGATCACTGTCGCTGTTCGCATAGCCACCCCATTCCCCTCGACCGCTCGTTGTGTCTGCGAGATCTGCCACATCGTCCTCTTCGTCCGCGCCGAGCCATGCTTCACCGGGAGCCGTGCATCATCCTCACCACCGTCGTCTTCAACCTCGGACATCTGAGATTACCGGCGTCGATTCATTCCGTCCAAGCCATCCCCGAGCACGAAGAGCTTCCCTACGGGTTCCCTGTGAGCCCCTCTTCCTTCGCCCCTCTCCCCACCGTCCTTTCTCCCACCAAGTTGTGGTTTCGACCTCGGCCGGAGCTCGCTGCCGCCGTCGCGAAGCTCGCCGTCAGTAGCCACGCCGCCTGGCCAATCCAAGCACGCAGTCGTGCTCTGGGTTTTCTCAAGAAGCCGTAGCGCGCCTCAGGTCGTCCGCTCCGTGCACCCTAACGCCGGGCACGACCTGGCCGAACTCCGGCCGCAGCGCAAGTCGCCGCCGTCATCGACCTAGGCCACTAGGGCCGCTGCTGTTAGCACCATTGGATGCGGACGAGTCTTCTCGTCCCGTAGGTAGTCTCCGCCGTCTTTTTGGTCGCCGGAGACACAATCCCGACTTCCTCCGCCGTTTCGGCCTTACCGGCGGCTCAACGCCGGCCAAACTCCGGCAGGGTTTGACCCCTGTTTGACCTCCCCTACGTCCTGACATGTGGGCCCAAGCTCCTGATTAGTTAACTCTAGATTAATTAGAACTAACTAATTTAGACAACTAAACAAGTCACTGACATGTGGGCCCCACCCTGCTAACAGCCTAGTTAGGGTTAGTTTAACACTAACTAACTCAGTTAGTGGACTGAGTCACTGACCAGTGAGTCCCACTGGTCAGGTTTGACCCAGACCAGCCCCTATTGACCTGCTGACGTCAGCATGACCTGATGCTGACGCAATAAGTATTTTCTGGATTTATTTTTATATAGGAAATTCCAGAAAATGTTGCAAACTTCAAAAAATCGTAGAAATTCAACCGTAACTCCAAATGAAATAAATTATATATGAAAAATTATGAGATAAATTCAAGGAATCCATATGTACCATTTTCATGCATGTTAGAACAACTTAAGGCCACTGTTTAGGACAAATAAAATGAATGGTATTTAAATAACCACATGTGGAGTTTGAATTTGAACTTTCGGTTCAAACCAACTTCATTTAATTGTGTTGCTAGTTGCATTAGCTCAATCAACAACATATTGCCATGTCATTATCATGCATCATGTTGTGTATTGCATTGATTGTGTTCCTTCTCTGTTGCCGGTGGTTGTCCCCTCTCGATAGACGTTGTACCGACGTTGTGATCGTTGACACTGATGAAGACCCAATGATATCTTCAGAAGTGCCAGGCAAGCAAAACCCCCTTCTTCATTCCGATACAATCCCTCTCTCTCGCTCATGCTCTCTTTTACTGCATTAGGACAACAACGATTCATCTGTTACTTGCTGCGGTAGTTGAACCCCTTTCCTCTACATGACCTCTCATTGCCACAGTAAATAGATGAAACCCACTAGCATGAGTAGGAGTTGTTTGAGCCCTGATGTGCCTACTCATTCTTGCTTGTTTGTCATGCCTGCTATTGCATAGAGTTGTGTCGGGTCTGATTCATCCGGAATGAATTGGAATGGTGATGAAGATGTCTCATTGAAACCGTCCTCAGGAAAAGAGTTCTGTGTTTGTGATCCATGAAACAGCTACTACCACACATTGGCCCCTGAAATATGACCCCGCTCGACTTATTGACCCCTCTCGTCCTCTGTCCAGGAGTTGCAACTAGTTTCTAGTGTTTGTAGGTTATGTGTTGGCGGCCGTGCGTAGCGCTGACCCTAGGGGTGGGCTATAATGCGGTAGATACACTATGGCCGGGTATGCCGGTCGCCCGTTTGGCATCTCGGGACCCTGTACACATCGTTTGGGGCCGTTGAGGACACCCCGGCCAGATTTCCTTGCGGATGGAACCCGAATAGGCGATAAACCTGGACTAGAGACTTGTGCAGTTAGTCAGGTCGTGGTCTACACCCACGTCGGCTTTCGCTTGAAGTCTGCCGAGCACATGTCGTGTGGAGACGCTAAGTGGTGGAAACATGTGTGACGAAGTACACCCCTGCAGGGTTATAAATGATCTATTCGAATAGCCGTGTCCGCGGTAAAGGACTTCTGGGTTGCCTATAACAGTTCATAGACAAGTGAAAGTGGATACTCTAAAACTCGCAAGATAAGTGTGAGTGCTATGGATGGCCTTCTCGTACGGAGACGGGAGCGGATCCATAGTGGTGTATTGTATGGTGAATATGTGGACTCGTGTGCGCCACCTCAAAAGAGTTGCTTGCAGTCGTAGTTCAGGTTAGCCACTGAGTCAAAGCTGGCTTGCTGCAGTTAAACTCCACCACCCCCCTTGTTGATACCGATGCATATGTAGTTAGTTCTGATGTAAGTCTTGCTGAGTACCTTTGTACTCACGTTTGCTTAACTTATGTTTTGCAGAGAGACTTCAGTCTCGCTAGTAGTTCCGCGTGGACTTCGACGTTTAGCTTGATACCTCAGCTACGATCTTGTGCCCTCTGTAGGATCTGGTAGATAGTCAGGCTTCTTAGCCTTTTTCATTTGTAGATGTCTGTACTCAGACATGTTAAGATTCTGCATGTGCTTGATTTGTATGCTATGATTGTTGGGTCATGAGACCCATGTTTGTAATATCTCGCTCCTCGGAGCCTAATGAATAAGTACTTTGAGTCGTAGAGTTATGTTGTAATGCCATGTTGTTTTGCACATATCGAGCATATTGTGTGTATGATTGAAATGCTTGGTATGTGTGGGATCCGACAACCTAGTGGTTTATCCTTGGTAGCCTCTCTTATGGGGAAATGTAGTCTTGTGCTTCCATGAGCCATAGTAGTCCGCTATAGCCCGGTTCACCGGAGTCCTGCTAGCCCAGCACTCCTGCTCAGGACACTTGACTGGCCGGCATGTGTTTCACTTTGTTCTTGTGTCTGTCCCTTCGGGGAAATGTCATGCGGTGACATCCGGAGTCCTGCCTAGCCTGCTAAAGCCCGGGTTACCGGAGTCCTGTTAACCCAGTGCTACAGCCCGGATTCACACGCTGCTGACCAACATGCTCGAAGTTGATTCATGTATGCCTGTCCCCATGGGTTAGTGCCGCTTTGGGTTCACGACTAGCCATGTCGGCCAGGGTTCTCTGTCATATGGATGCTAGCGACACTATCATATACGTGAGCCAAAAGGCGCAAACGGTCCCGGGCCATGGTAAGGCGACACCCGTGGGAATACCGTGCGTGAGGCCGCAAAGTGATATGAGGTGTTACCAGCTAGATTGATGTGACTTGGAATCGAGGTCCTGACAGCGTTGGTATCAAAGCCTCACTGCCTGTAGGATTACCAAGCCAAACTGGTCGAAGTTGTGTCTAGAAATGCTTTAGCTATATAAGGGAATTGATTGTGGAAGGGAACGTAAGGCTCTTTTTACTCCTTATACCTCATGGCCTTCTGATCTGAGTCAATGTCTTCTCTTCTACGGGGATTAAGAACTAGGCCTTCTCATCTATCTATCAGGATGACGAGTTACTATGATAGAGACTTATAGGATTGATGGATTTAAGCCCTAGTTCTGTTTCTACTACTTCCGTGTGTTGTTAGTTAATCTCAGAACCTTGATATGATGTTGTTAAGTGACTATGCAAATCCTTGTGAATGTCTCAAATCTTTTTGTGAGCATTTACAGCCGTTATGCTGTCCGAGTCATCCCAGGTTTCTAAACTATCAGATGCATTTGCAAATTCCTTCCTCCCGTTACCGACGTTCCTTTGGGCCAGTTTAACCACACTAATCGGTGAGTTGAGGTACTCTGTTGCCTCGACATATATGTTGGAGCTATTATTATGACCCTAGGTGTTTTATGGAGTCACCTAGTAATCTAGCTATGTTTTGTGTTCCCGGTGTGATGATTTTGGCCACCATTCTAGAAAGCATCTCGTGATGCTACTTAGTAGTAGGTATTCTACTCCTGGGCTTTTTGAACCCAAGATTCACCCTACTTCATGTTGTTACTATTTGCTAGTTCCCTCAAGATATTAGTAACCCTGCGATAGTCCTCGAGGTTCGTGGTATATTCTTCTTCCAATACCATGAACCAATATGGCAAAAGCCTTTGAACCAAAAGATCACAATAAGAATGCTCTTAATGGGTTCTCCATTCAAGAATTGTGAATTTGCAAGTCCTACCTTTCTGCATGGGTTATCCGGAAGAAACCCGTTGAACTTCGTTCGACATGCTAAACCATGCATCCACAACTCAGGAAATCATATGTTCTTTTGGGTTGTCCCTCTTTAGTTATTTCCTGGCCCTCGTCTATCAATTGATAGTCAAGAGTATGTGTGCATTCGTTAATCGATGCCTAATTATTCTTGTGGTCTGTCAAGCCATTCTATTTCGGAATGACTAGGAGAAACAAACTCCAGTACCTCATCCATATCTAGGATTGGGTCAAAGTAGTTGTATCCCGCAGATCAAAATGCCAATCGATCTTTTGTTCTGTTCTACCTTGGAGTGTTGCCCTCTTTATGTCAAGAATATCATAGGAATTGCACCATCTCTTATGAACTCTTGATGCAGTGATACTTCTCACCATCATCATTCATTCCTCGGTCATCGTGTTGTCGTAACCGGAATGCCGATAAGTGAATCGTGATGTGTGAAATCAATACTCCGAGCAACTCGTTGCTTGGTAGTAAATGGACAATATTCTCATTCTTAGCGTGATGGTTACCAAATCATCATTCTAAGATAGATTGTGCAACCTAGTCCTTATTCCTGGTGCACTTTTTGATCGATGAGTCAAGATTTTTCCAAACCCTCGCTCTTTTGATCATGTCATCCTGCCTTGAAAGGCAAGATTGTTCTTGAGCTTAATAACATAATGGTGGTTCGTAATATTCCGAATATCTTCTCGGAGGTATTACCAGGTTGTCACCTGACCGCTATGTTGAGCTCGTGATCAGATGGGTTTTCTTATAAACCACCCCTTCTCCAAGAATCTATGTTGGATATCCCTGAGCTAGTTGGTTGAGCTAGACAACAACTTGGAGAGTTGGAAGATGGAAGCTTGTCCCGCTTAGTTCATCTCCAAAGGGATATCCTTGTGTTTGAGTGTTTGTTGAAGGAACATGATATCTCCATTGATTGGTCCTCGTGATCAGTTGTTGGATCCATTGCCTTGTCAAAACTTTGACTTGAGTATGGGCTATCCTCAAGTCAAATCAGAACCAACGATGTTCGTAATGTTGTCTTACTCGTGGTTGATCCCTCGAGCATACACCATTACATCTTTTGGTCTGACCAATGCTATCACCGTGTTCACATGATGGTGGAAGTCCAGTGATATGGATATTCCGATGAGTTGCTGTTGAGCCCATCAGCAGCATCTTGTCTCCTCCATGATTCATGCTGAACATTCAGCTAGTGTTGGAAACTTGTGTAAGCATTTTCTTCATGCCCCATTCATGAAGTATATGTTTGGATGGAAGTGGTGACTTCCTCTAAGTTCACGTGCAATCGATATAAGTTGCCGCCGTGAATTCGAGGGAGCTTTTTTTTGCTCCCTTTGGAATCATCCCAAGTCAGTCATGCATTCGTGCGAAGTATTCTATGCTTTGGCAGATTAATTACCTCCACTCCATTTGTATTCCTAGTACACCAAGCCACTGGTTGATTTGTTCAAAGATAATAAGTTCTAAGTGCTAGTCCTGAAGGTACCAGAAGGATTTGTACATGATTTCATTATCCTCGATGTTGGTTCCCAACCAGAACTCGGTAGTGTTATAGTATAAGACTACCATGTGGTCATGCTTGTCTAGGACAGTGTGTTCACAGGTGTGTAGCAGAACCAGCTCATGTTTTGGAGCTTGCTATCGTAGTTCTTCTCCCGAGAGTCTCGCAACATTATCTCGTCGATTTGTGTTGCAACTTTTATTTTCAGACATGTGAGTCTAAAGTATCCTGCTTCTAACCAGATCTGAATCTCAGGCAGATATGATGGTTGGAATATTCTCAACATTCGCATTTTGTTCCCAGCTTGCACCCCATCGTGTCAATTTTCCATGAGATGTCCTACTCAGCAGTTGCTGTCCAGGACCATCTTCAAAAGTGGTCCTGTCATGGGTCCCATCCATTTCCGGTGATGAGCAAAAATCATCCATTGTGTTGTCTTCAACAAGGTAGTCCACATCATCCATTCTAGTCCGAGTATGTCATTCTTTCGAACTCCTTCAAAAGATCGATTGTGATTGCCTTAGGCTAGTATAAAGAGTTCCAATGATCTATGGGTCAAAAGTAATTCTTTTTGCCACTTAAGGGAATATCTCTACGAGTCACCTTCACTAAGGTGCCTCATTATGGTATTATGGACAACATAACTTCTCGCTACTTTGAAACCCCCTCACCATCTATTTAGGCGTGGAATTGTTGCCCACCAAATCAAACTCTTCGTTGTTCTTCCAACCCTCTCAATGTGTTTTGTGTCTCAACATGAGATGTTTCAACATCTCATTCCGCGAGTTGATATTGTTTAGCTCGATCTTCGAGAAGATCAATCCTAGTTGAGTTTCTTTCCGTCGTCATCGTGTGGATGAAGATCTCAAAAGCGAGGATGTCAAGATCGACATGATGCAATGAATCAACATCTTCGAGAAGGGCAATCGGATCGTGAAGATTTTTTATTGGTGTTCCCTCTGTCTTCTTACCTCATGTCTTGAATCTCGGGATGAGATTCTTGTTTAGTGGGGGTGAGTTGTCACAGCCCTGGCTTAGCCTTTGCTTCACCTTGCTTGATCAACATGGCATCATGTTTAATTCTTGAAAGTTGAAATGGGGGCTGTCAAACCCTAGCACCAGAACCAAATAAAATAGGTTGAACTTAAAAATATTTTCAAGTGAATCCAAAATGCCCTCTTGAAATGTTCGATTTTTTGATAAGGTGAAAACCTCTGACAAAAATGATGAAACATATTTATAGGCCTCCTAGATTTTTGAATTAAACCCATAATGTATTTGAATTGGACATTTAAATTTTTATAATAATTAAAATGTCCAAATACTCATGAGCTGAAATGGTTACTGCTGGAAATATTCCAACAGTGCCCACAAGCAACTTATTTTTTAAAGATTTGGTTAAAAAAAAACAAAAAAGAAAAAGAAAGAGAGAGAGAGCCTGTGCCCCTCTCCCTCCTCTGGCTCTCTCCCCATCCCCTCCCGAGAGGAGATCGTCGCCACCGCCGCCGTCCACCGCGGCCATCGACCCTCTCTCGTCTCTTCGACGTGTCGCCGAGCACCGCCGACGTCTTCCTCTTCCTCACGGGCGAGCCACGACGCCTCGGACGCACTGCAACGCCGCTAGCACTGTCTTCTTCCACCTCAGTCCGCCGAGATCGCCGGCGACCGTACGCCGCCCCTGATGCCTCCCCGAGCTTGCTGAGGCCACCTCTACACTCCCTATGAGCCCCTTCTCCGTTCCCCTCTCTTCCCTTTGCCATTTTCTCTCTCTAACCGCGGGCTCCGTTGAGCCCGAGAGCTCACCGCCGCCACACATGGCGCCGCTGTGGCCACAGCTGCCGCCTTACCCTTTTGATCCTGCCGTTGTGCTCACCGTGCTTCCAGAAGCATGCCAAGCCCACTAGCCCCTCCTCCCGTGCACCCTAACGTCGGGCATGACCTGGCCGAACTCCGGCCGCCACGCAAGTCGCCACCGCCGTTGACCTAGGCCACTAGGGCCGCTGCTGTTAGCACCATTGGATGTGGACGAGTCTTCTCGTCCCATAGGTAGTCTCCGCCGTCTTTTTGGTTGCCGGAGACACAATCCCGACCTCCTCCGCCGTTTCGGCCTCACCGGCGGCTCAACGCCGGCCAAACTCCGGCAGGGTTTGACCCCGTCCGGCCGGGTTTGACTTCTCCCCCCTGGCGGCTCAACGCCGGCCAAACTCCGGTAGGGTTTAACCCCTGTTTGACCTCCCCTGCGTCCTGACGTGTGGGCCCAAGCCCCTGATTAGTTAACTCTAGATTAATTAGAACTAACTAATTTAGACAACTAAACAAGTCACTAACATGTGGGCCCCGCCCTGCTAACAGCCTGGTTAGGGTTAGTTTAACACTAACTAACTCAATTAGTGGACTGAGTCACTAACCAGTGGGTCCCACTAGTCAGGTTTGACCCGGACCAGCCCCTGTTGACCTATTGACGTCAGCATGACCTGATGCTGACTCAATAAGTATTTTCTGGATTTATTTTTATATAGGAAATTCCAGAAAATGTTGCAAACTTCAAAAAATCGTAGAAATTCAACCGTAACTCCAAAATGAAATAAATTATATATGAAAAATTATCAGAAAAATTCAAGGAATCCATCTGTACCATTTTCATGCATGTTAGAAAAACTTAAGGCCACTGTTTAGGACAAATCAAATGAATGGTATTTAAATAACGACATGTGGAGTTTGAATTTGAACTTTCCGTTCAAACCAACTTCATTTAATTGTGTTGCTAGTTGCATTAGCTCAATCAACAACATATTGCCATGTCATTATCATGCATCATGTTGTGCATTTCATTGATTGTGTTCCTTCTCTGTTGCCGGTGGTTGTCCCCTCTCGATAGACGTTGTACCGACGCTGTGATTGTTGACACTGATGAAGACCCAATGATATCTTCAGAAGTGCCAGGCATGCAAAACCCCCTTCTTCATTCCGATACAATCCCCCTCTCTCGCTCATGCTCTCTTTTACTGCAGTAGGACAACAACGATTCATCTGTTACTTGCTGCGGTAGTTGAACCCCTTTCCTCTGCATGACCTGTCATTGCCACAGTAAATAGATGAAACCCACTAGCATGAGTAGGAGTTGTTTGAGCCCTGATGTGCCTACTCATTCATGCTTGTTTGTCATGCCTGCTATTGCATAGAGTTGTGTCAGGTCTGATTCATCGGGAATGAATTGGAATGGTGATGAACATGTCCTACTGTGTGTGAGCTAAGTGTGTGAACATGATTTGGTAAAGGTAGCGGTGAGAGGCCATGTAGGAGTACATGGTGGGTTTTCTCATTGAAACCATCCTCAGGAACTGAGTTCTGTGTTTGTGATCCATGAAACAGCTACTACCACACATTGGGCCCTGAAATATGACCCCGCTCGACTTATTGACCCCTCTCGTCCTCTGTCCAGGAGTTGCAACTAGTTTCTGGTGTTTGTAGGTTATGTGTTGGCGGCCGTGCGTAGCGCTGACCCTAGGGGTGGACTATGATGCGGTAGATACACTGTGGCCGGGTATGCCGGGCACCCGTTTGGCGTCTCGGGACCCTGTACACATCATTTTGGGCCGTTGAGGACACCCCGGCCGGATTTCCTTGCGGATGGAACCCGAGTAGGCGATAAACCTGGACTAGAGACTTGTGCGGTTAGTCAGGTTGTGGTCTACACCCACGTTGGCTTTCGCTTGAAGTCTGCCGAGCACATGTCGTGTGTAGACGCTAAGTAGTGGAAACATGTGTGACGAAGTACACCCGTGCAGGGTTATAAATGATCTATTCGAATAGCCGTGTCCGCGGTAAAGGACTTCTAGGTTGCCTATAACAGTTCATAGACAAGTGAAAGTGGATACTCTAAAACTCGCAAGATAAGTGTGAGTGCTATGGATGGCCTTCTCGTAGGGAGACGGGAGCGGATCCATAGTGGTGTATTGAATGGTGAATATATGGACTGGTGTGCGCCACCTCAAAAGAGTTGCTTGCAGTCGTAGTTCAGGTTAGCCACTGAGTCAAAGCTAGCTTGCTGCAGTTAAACTCCACCCCCCTTGTTGATACCGATGCATATGTAGTTAGTTCTGATGTAAGTCTTGCTGAGTACCTTTGTACTCACGTTTGCTTAACTTATGTTTTGCAGAGAGACTTCAGTCTCGCTAGTGGTTCCGCGAGGACTTCTACGTTTAGCTTGATACCTCAGCTACGATCTTGTGCCCTCGGCAGGATCTGGTAGATAGTCAGGCTTCTTAGCCTTTTTCATTTGTAGATGTCTGTACTTAGACATGTTAAGCTTCCGCATGTGCTTGATTTGTATGCTATGATTGTTGGGTCATGAGACCCATGTTTGTAATATCTCGCTCCTTGGAGCCTAATGAATAAATACTTTGAGTCGTAGAGTTATGTTGTGATGCCATGTTGTATTTGTACATATCGAGCATATTGTGTGTATGATTGAAATGCTTGGTATGTGTGGGATCCGACAACCTAGTGGTTTATCCTTGGTAGCCTCTCTTATGGGGAAATGTAGTCTTGTGCTTCCATGAGCCATAGTAGTCCGCTACAGCCCGGTTCACCGGAGTCCTGCTAGCCCAGCACTACTGCTCAGGAAACTTGACTGGTCGGCATGTGTTTCACTTCGTTCCTGTGTCTGTCCCTTTGGGAAAATGTCACGCGGTGACATCCAAAGTCCTTCCTAGCTTGCTACATCCCGGGTTACCGGAGTCCTATTAGCCCAGTGCTACAGCCCGGATTCACACGCTGCTGACCGACATGCTCGAAGTTGATTCATGTATGCCTGTCCCCATGGGTTAGTGACGCTTTGGGTTCACGACTAGCCATGTCGGCCTGGGGTCTCTGTCATATGGATGCTAGCGACACTATCATATACGTGAGCCAAAAGGCGCAAACGGTTCCGGGCCATGGTAAGGCGACACCCGTGGGAATACCGTGCGTGAGGCCGCAAAGTGATATGAGGTGTTACCAGCTAGATTGATGTGACTTGGAATCGGGGTCATGATAATATAAGTTGGTTGAAAAATCAAATATGTGTCCTTGGGTGCATGCTTAGGTCCCATGCAAGAAATGGGAATGAATTTCAAACACCATGGCACTGTCGATTGCCGGCAAAACATTGAGATGCGTGGTTTTTACATTCTAGTAAATCCAAAACTCGTCTAAAATTCATGAAACTTGGCATGCTATCATGGAGTGGCATCAACATGCCGTGGTACATATTTTGTCCCATTTGGGGCAGGTTTGCGTGTATGCTTCTCACAAACTGGAGCTTCTCACAACAAGCATGATGGTTTTTGGTAGGGAACGCCCCACCTTTGGGGACGAAATGATATCCATTTCCTCTTATTGCTTTCAAGATTTTTTCTCCTGTCAAAATAGAACAACAGGAGTGTCGTGTGAATTTTTGGTGTTTGTTTGGACATTTTTATGCATTAACTAAATTTTCAATGCATTTATGTGCATAATTCAAATTTGAACTACATGCGCATGCTCCAGTGCCTATAAATTGGTTGAAAAATCAAATATGTGTCCTTGGGTGCATGCTTAGATCCCATGCAAGAAATGGGAATGAATTTCAAACACCAGGGCACCGTTGATTGCCGGCAAAACATTGAGAAGCTTGCTTTTTAAATTCTAGTAAATCCAAAACTCGTCTGAAATACATGAAACTTGGCATGCTATCATGGAGCGGCATCAACATGCCATGGTACAAATTTTGTCCCATTTGGGGCATGTTTGGGTATATGCTTCTCACAAACCGGAGCTTCTCACAACAAGCATGATGGTTTTCGGTAGGGAACGTCCCTCCTTTGGGGACAAAACGATATCGATTGCCTCTTATTGCTTTCATGTTTTTTTCTTGTGGCAACATAGAACAACAGGAGTGTTGTGTGAATTTTTGTGATTTTTCAGGGTTTGTTTGGACATTTTTATGCATTAAGTGAGTTTTCAATGCATTTATGTACATAATTCAAATTTGAACTACATGCGCATGATCCAGTGCATATAAATTCGTTGAAAAATCAAATCTTTGTCCTTGGGTGCATGCTTAGGTCCTATTCAAGAAATGGGAATGAATTTCAAACACCATGGCACCGTTGATTGCCGGCAAAACATTGAGATGCCTGGTTTTTAAGTTCTAGTAAATCCAAAACTTGCATGAAATTCATGAAACTTGGCATGCTATCATGGAGCGGCATCAACATGCCGTGGTACAAATTTTGTCCCATTTGGGGCAGGTTTGGGTATATGCTTCTCACAAACCGGAGCATCCCACAACAAGCATGATGGTTTTCGGAAGGGAACATCCCACCTTTGGGGACGAAATGATATCCATTTCCTCTTATTGCTTTCAAGTTTTTTCTCGTGTCAACATAGAACAACTAGAGTTTTGTGTGAATTTTTGTTATTTTTTGGGTTCGTTTGGACATTTGTATGCATTAACTGAGTTTTCAATGCATTTATGTGGAAAATTCAAATTTGAACTACATGCGCATGCTCCAGTGCATATAAATTGGTCGAAAAATCAAATATGTGTCCTTGGGTGCATGCTTAGGTCCCATGCAAGAAATGGGAATGAATTTCAAACACCAGGGCACCATTGATTGCCGGCAAAACATTGAGATGCCTTCTTTTTCAATTCTAGTAAATCCAAAACTCGTCTGAAATTCATGGAACTTGGCATGCTATCATGGAGCGGCATCAACATGCCGTGGTACAAATTTTGTCCCATTTGGGGCAGGTTTGGGTGTCACATCCCTAGTTCTGGTATGACCTAGACTAGCTAGTCATGTGTGCATCATGTTTAGGTTTCAATTAAAGTTGAAATGGGGATGGCAGAAACCCCCAGCACCACTTAATCCAACTAGGGCTACTAAAATACTCTTTCAATGAACCTGAAATGCCCTTCAAAAATGTTCATCATCTTTGCCTTGGTCGAGAACCTCTGACAAAAATAGTTCACATCTTTCTAGGACAACATTGGGTCACTGAACTAAATCATACCTTATTTGCATTTGGGCATTTAAATGCTATATAATATTTTAAATGTCCAAATATTCATGAACTGAAATGTTTACTGTTTGAAATAATACAAAAAGTAGCCTTGAGAAGTTTCATGATTTTTGGGTTTGTTTTGGTATTTTAAATAAAGCCCTCAAATCTACATAATAATAGAAAACATAAATAAAAGGAAAATGGACTTACCAAGCCAAACTAACTTGGCAGCCCACCTACGGCCCAGCACTAAGCTCGCCCATGCCAGTCAGCTGCTTCCTCCCGCCAGGAAGGCAGGGAGGTGAGCGCTGATACGTCTCCAACGTATCTATAATTTTTGATTACTCCATGCTATGTTATCTACTGTTTTGGGCAATATTGGGCTTTATTATCCACTTTTATTTTATTTTTGGGACTAACCTATTAACCGGAGGCCTAGCCAAGATTTGCTGTTTTTTGCCTATTTCAGTGTTTCGAAGAAAAGGAATATCAGACGGAGTCGAAACGGAACAAAATCAACTCGAGAAGTTATTTTTGGAAGGAAAGCTACCGGATGGACTTGGACCCCACGTCAGGAGCCAAGGGAGGTGCTCACGAGGGTGGGGGGCGCGCCCCCTGCCTCATGGGGCCCCCGAAGCTCCACCGACGTACTTCCTGCACCCATATATACTCACGTACCCTAAAACTTCCAGAACAAAATACAATAGATCGGGAGTTCCGCCGCCAGAAGCCTCCGTAGCCACCGAAAGCCAATCTAGACCTGTTCCGGCACCCTGCCGGAGGGGGAATCCTTCTCCGGTGGCCATCTTCATCATCCCGGTGCTCTCCATGACGAGGAGGGAGTAGTTCTCCCTCGGGGCTGAGGGTATGTACCAGTAGCTATGTGTTTGATCTCTCTCTCTCTCGTGTTCTTGAGATGATATGATCTTGATGTATCGCGAGCTTTTCTATTATAGTTGGATCTTATGTTTCTCCTCCCCCTCTACTCTCTTGTAATGAATTGAGTTTCCCCTTTGAAGTTATCTTATCGGATTGAGTCTTTAAAGATTTGAGAACAGTTGATGTATGTCTTGCTGTGCGTATCTGTGGTGACAATGGGATACCACGTGATTCAATTGATGTATGTTTTGGTGATCAACTTGCGGGTTCGGCCCATGAACCTATGCATAGGGGTTGGCACACGTTTTCGTCATGATTCTCGGGTAGAAACTTTGGGGAACTCTTTGAGGTCCTATGTGTTGGTTGAATAGATGAATCTGAGATTGTGTGATGCATATCGTATAATCATACCCATGGATACTTGAGGTGACATTGGAGTATCTAGGTGACATTAGGGTTTTGGTTGATTAGTGTCTTAAGGTGTTATTCTAGTACGAACTCTAGCGTTGTTTGTGACACCTATAGGAATAGCCCAACGGATTGATTGGAAAGAATAACTTTGAGGTGGTTTCGTACCCTACCATATTCTCTTTGTTCGTTCTCCGCTATTAGTGACTTTGGAGTGACTCTTTGTTGCATGTTGAGGGATAGTGATGTGATCCAATTATGCTATTATTGTTGAGAGGACTTACACTAGCGAAAGTATGAACCCTAGGCCTTATTTCCTAGCATTGTAATACCGTTTACGCTCACTTTTATCATTAGTTACCTTGCTGTTTTTATAATTTCAGATTACAAATACCTTTATCTACTATCCATATTGCACTTGTATCACCATCTCTTCGCCGAACTAGTGCACCTACAAAATTTACCATTGTATTGGGTGTGTTGGGGACACAAGAGACTCTTTGTTATTTGGTTGCAGTGTTGCTTGAGAGAGACCATCTTCATCCTACGCCTCCTACAGATTGATAAACCTTAGGTCATCCACTTGAGGGAAATTTGCTACTGTCCTACAAACCTCTGCACTTGGAGGCCCAACAACGTCTACAAGAAGAAGGTTGTGTAGTAGACATCAAGCGCCGACGCGCCCGAGCTCGCCACGCCTCCACCTGCTTTCTGCCGAGTTGCTGGACGCGTGGATGAACTTCTGCTTGTCGCCCCGACCTCCCCGACACCTCTTTCGCCCCACTGCACCTCTCCTTCGCCCTCCCCCACCATGGCCGACACCGCCGCAACCGCGACGCTGTCATAACCGCGCCCCATAGTCGCCTCCTCGTCTCCCCACCGTCTCCAGAAGCTCCGCCACCGTCCGCTTCGTCGAGCAGATCGGGCCCCAAGCGCTCGTTCGCCCCGGAGCCACCGCATCGACCTCGCTTCGACTCGCCATCGCCGGAGATCCACCTCATCGCCCCGCTCGCTCCAGCTCGTCCCCGACCCTACTGCCTAGCTCGCCGTGACCCCTGTGAGCTCTTGCCTCTCCTCCCCTCCCCGTTCTCGCTGCCGCGCGCCATAGCGACCGCACCAAGCACACCCACACTCGCCATCGCCTGAGCTCAACGCCGACGTGGCTACGACCACACAATGACCTTGTCATCTTGTCCACTGACCTCCTCGCACCTCGTAGAGCTTGTAGGAGTTAACCCTAAGCCTCCACGCTCACCATAGCAACAGCTTCGACTTCGCCCGAGCTCCGACAGCCGCCAAGCTCGTCGCCGGCGTTGTTTCCAGTGACCCCAAGCTCAACCACCACCACCACTCGACGCGACTCACTCCTAGCTACACGTAGGTGGCCTCCGCCGCCCGCTTGGTCGCCGGAGTGCGAAACCCGCACCCTCCGCCGCGTCTGGTCGTCGCCGGTGGCTAAACGCCGGCGATTTGACCTAGTTGACCAAGGGTTTGACCTCCCATGGGTCACTGACAAGTGGGCCCTGGCCCTCGGTAATCATAGTTTAACTTTTAATTAAGTTTAATTAACTCCACTGACATTTTTAGCTAGTAGTAGTTAACACTAATTAACTTAGATTAATCAGTTAGTCACCGACGTGTGGACCCCACATGCTAGGTTTGAGCTGGACCGGCCCTGTTGACCGCTGACATCACAGTGTCATCATGCTGATGCAATAATTCTTTTCTAGAATTTAAATAAATCTTAAATGGTTTATTTATTTCAGAAAATGTTATAAACTTCTAAAAATCATAGAAATTAATCTGTAACTCCAAATGTAAAGATTTATATACGAAAAATGATCAGAAAAATCCAATCTATCCATCTGTACTGTTTTCATGCATGTTAGAACAACTTATAGCTGTTGTTTAGGAAAAATCATATAATTGGCATTTGAATATCCACATATGGAGTTTGAATTTGAATCTTGGATTCTAACCAACTTCATTTAACCTGTTGCTAGTTGCATTAGCTCAGATCACAGCATATTGACATGTCATGACCATGCATCATATTGTGCATTGCATTGATTGTGTTCTTCCTTGTTTGCCGGTATTTGTCCCCTTTCAGTAGACGTGGTTTCGACGATGAGATCGATGACACTGATGAAGAACTATACTATCTTCAGAAGTGCCAGGCAGGCAAAACCCCCTTGTTCATTTCGATACAATCCCACTCTCTCGCTCCTGCTCTCTTTTTTACTGCATTAGGACAACAACGATTCAACTCTTACATGCTGCGGTAGTTGAACCCCTTTTCCTCTGCATGACCCGTCATTGCCACAGTAAATAGATGAAACCCACTAGCATGAGTAGGAGTTGTTTGATCCCTGATGTGCCTACTCATTCATGCTTGTTTGTCATGCCTGCTACTGCTTAGAGTTGACTTAGGTCTGATTCATCGGCGATGAACTGGAATGGTGATGAACTTGTCCTACTGTGTGTGAGCTAAGTGTGTGAACACAATTTGATAAAGGTAGCGGTGAGAGGCCATGTAGGAGTACATGGTGGGTCGTCTCATTGAAACCGTCCTCAGGAACTGAGTTCTGTGTTTGTGATCCATGAACAGCTACTACCACACATTGGGCTCCGGGCACTCCAAGCTCTCTCGACTTATTAATCAACCTGATCTCTGTCTAGGAATTGCAACTAGTTTCTGGTGTTTATAGGATATGTGTTGGGGGCCGTGCGTAGCGCTGACCCTAGGGGTGGGCTATGATGTGGTAGAGACACGAGGCATGGTTGTAACGCCCCATATGTAACTTGCCATATTTGTATTCCAACTCTTGCCATTTTCGGCTCTAAGTCATAAGTCATTTTCGGCTATAAGTCTTCGTGTTGCTTTTGTCCATGTCATGCATCTCATATCATGTCGTCATGTGCATCGCATTTGCATACGTGTTCGTCTCATGCATCCGAGCTTTTTCCCCGTTGTCCGTTTTGCATTCCGGCACTCCTACATCCTCCGGCATCCCCTTTTGCCACTTTTCATGTGCGGTTGTTAAACGTTCTCGGATTGGACCGAGATTTGCCAAGCGGCCTTGTTATGCTGCCGGTAGACCGCCTATCAAGTTTCGTGCCATTTGGAGTTCGTTTGATACTCCAACGGTTAACCAAGGACCCGTAAAGGCCTCGTGTGTGTTGCAGCCCAACACCCCTCCAAAGTGGCCCAAAACTCATCTAAACCCCCTCCATCCTCTCGGTCGTTCGATCATGATCGCGTGGCCAAAAACCGCACCTCATTTGGACTCTCCTAGCTTCCAAAATCTATAAATAGGCATCCCCCTCCGAAATTCGGGCGAAACCCTAGACTAGCTCCTCCCGCCGCCACCGGACGCGTCCGCCACCACCGGACGCATCCGCCGGTGCCGGACACGTCCGTTCTGACACCGTTCTAGCATTTGTTGTAAGCGTGCTCTCTCAAGATCTTGTTTCCCTCCGTTCAATCCATTCCATTGTTTTATTTGTTCCGGAGGCATTATGTTGTTGCTCTCTTCAACCCATCATCTTGTTTTGCCAAGATCTTGTTCAATTCCTTCCATTTATAGTCGGAATGCTGCCCAAATTACATCATTCTTTTTCCTTCTCTATCTTGTTTAACCAGAGTGTTGTGTCCTCTGCTCAAGTTCTTTTTGCCTCATCAAGTCTTGCATTTTTTTTCAACCGGAGTGCTGTCCAAATTTGTTCTTCTTTGTTCCTCTTTTCTGACGAAGATTGTCAACTTCGTTCATCTCCGTTGTATTCTTTACTCGAAGTTGCTCAACTTTTCAAGGTTCTTTGGTTTCACTCGTTTTTCAAAGAAGCAACTTAGTTTTACCCCTTCTCTTCCTCTTCCGTTTTCCCTCCGGTGCCATCCTAGATCTCGGGACGAGATCCTCTCATAGTGGTGGAGTGTTGTAACGCCCCGAGACCGATGCGCCAGGTGTCTCCAGTTATTCGCCGTTGTTGCCTTGTCATTTGTTTGCGTGTCATGCTTTTCATATCATGTCATCATGTGCATCGCATTTCCATACGTGTTCGTCTCATGCATCCAAGCATTTTCCCCGTTGTCCGTTTTGCAATCCGACATTCCTATGTCCTCCGACGCCCTCCTTTTGCCTCTTTTCATGTGCGGGTGTTGAACGTTCTCAGATTGGACCGAGATTTGCCAAGCGGCCTTGGTTCACTACCGGTAGACCGCCTGTCAAGTTTCGTGCCATTTGGAGTTCGTTTGATACTCCAACGGTTAACCGGGGAACCGTTAAGGCCTCGTGTGTGTTGCAGCCCAACACCCCTCCAAGTCAGCCCACAAACCCATCCAAACGCCCTCCATCCTCTCGGCCGTTCGATCATGATCGTGTGGCCTAAAACCGCACCTCATTTGGACTCCTCTAACTCCCTCTACCTATAAATTTGCACCTCCCCCCGAAAATTCGCGGATGAAACCCTAACCTTCTTCCTCTCCACACCGCCGGACAAAAGTCCCGTCACCCGGACATGTTCGCCGCGCCCGGCCACCTCACTCCAGCCAATCCAGAGCTGACACCTCAGCAGTACCGCCTCCCTCCTCCTCTAGCGCGCCGCAACGTGTCCCCCCAGCGCCCCATCCGCGCGAAGCCCGCGAGCGAGCCAGGCCCTCTCCAGGCCCGGCTCCCCGCGTCGCCGCCCGTGCGGCCTCCCCGCCTGTCAGCGTCGCCCGCCTGCGCCTCGCCGGCCGCCACGCTCCGTCGCCGCCGACCCGTGGCCCGCCGGCTCGCTGCCCGCATGCCTTCCCTCGCATCGCGACGACGCGCCGCCCACGCCTCTCTGACCGGTCGCCACCCCTTAAAGCTCCTCAAAGCCGGCCGTCTCCGCGAGCTCAAGCCCTGCGCACTCCGCCTCGGATCCGGCATCTCCGGCGTCGCCCCGTCCTGCTCCGGCCACCGCGACGAAGATTCCGGCGATCCTCGGAAAGCACGCTCGAAACCCAAGATCTGTTTCGGAGGTGATATTTTCGTCCAAGTGACTTAATTCTTACATTCTGGAGCCCTGTTCATCGCACCATAACTCCTCACCCGTAGCTCCGTTTTGTGCGTATGAGATATCAAAATGTTCATCAGGATGTCCTATTCATTTTGTTCCATTGCGCCATGCTTGTTTGTGTCCATCTTGATGCCCAAATTGTTGATGCAAGAGTGCTATAAAATGTTAGTTCCTGATTCTTATCAGTTTATGAGCATTTGTCATTTTTGCCATGATTATTGTGTGCTGCATATGGTCTTGAGCTCTACATGTGTTTTCGGCTATGCCATACCATCTTTACAGGGGTGTATGCCATGTATTTTTGTGATCAATGTGGTGACTAGCACAAGCATGCAAAGTAGCTCTCGTGATATTACCGATTTCAGGGACTTAGAATTTCACCTAGTCTTTGCTCTGCTGTTATTTTATGCCATGTGTTCATGTTGCTACAGAGAGATCCATGCCTCTTTTGAGTATGTTCGGTAATGATGATTTGAGCATATGGTTGTGCTCTATCCATCCATGCCCCTATTTGCATTGATGGAGTATCCTAGCACGACTCAATCCTTGCTCTACTTTTGCTATAAAATATTCCTGGCAGATTTTTTACATGTTAATCAATTTTGCCAAGGTTGTTGTAGTTGATCCATGCATTCTATGAGATTGTTCTTGCCATGGTTAGCTACTTGATCATGTCTTCTTGCTGGGTGTATGCTTAGTTTGTCATGC
Organism: Triticum urartu; assembly: GCF_003073215.2. Lineage (NCBI taxonomy): Eukaryota > Viridiplantae > Streptophyta > Magnoliopsida > Poales > Poaceae > Triticum > Triticum urartu. The sequence goes on from NC_053025.1 coordinate 143,806,017, forward strand.
AATGCCTTGTGGTGAGTGCATTGAGCTCACAAACATGTCTACGCAACTCTGTTTTTGCCATGTCCAATTTTCTGCTAAGCTGTATCTGTTAACGAAACTTGCTATGTTTACATGGGTGCCATCATATCTTCTGATCCCTTTTGGCTTATGGTCATTAAGGGATTTTTGTTATATGCTTTGAGTAGTTTCATGCCATGCCTTGTGTTGCTACGTCCTATTCCTGTCGCATGTTGTTATCTTGCTCTAAACATTGCTTCCTCATGTTAATTCCTGGCATGTTATTATTTTCACTAAGTCTGTGAAGCTGATATCTTTTGCACTTTTGCCATGCTTGTTTGAACCTTCTATTGTGTGATTTAGCCGTAGCTAAGTGTTCATCTTTTGTCAAGCATAGTGAGTAGATCACTGCCATGTGCTTTGTTGGTATGTTGGAGTGCAGTAGCTTAGTTTCTTGTTGCATTCTAGATGGGATCGTGTTGTTAATCACACAATAGTGCCATTATTGTTTTGCTTGCCATTTGCAAACCGTGCATCCGATTCCGATGATCTTTATATCGATTTTGACCGAAATCAACTCATCTTTCCAGCGGAGCTCTTGGTTTGCCAAGTTGAGGCCTGGTTCAATCTTTTCCTTCCGGAGCAAGCATATGCATTGCATATTACATCCCACATATCATTCCATGTTTTGCATCATGTTGCTTGTGCATTGCACCATGGTTGATTGTGTTTCCCTTGCTTGTGTCCTTGCCTTGGGTAGAGCCGGGAGATGAATACGTGATCGAGGAACCCGTTGAGTACACTTACAAGGATTAAGCTTACGTCAACTCGGAGAACTTTGCAGGCAAGATGACCATACCCTCGAAATCACTTCTATCTTTGCTTGCTAGTTTCTCGCTCTTTTTCTATGCCTATGTCGCGATACCTACCACTTGCTATATCATGCCTCCCATATTTCCATGTTAAACCTCTAACCCACCTTGTCCTAGCAGACCGTTGTTTGGCTATGTTACCGCTTTGCTCAGCCCCTCTTATAGCGTTGCTAGTTGCAGGTGAAGATTGGAGTTTGTTCCTTGTTGGAACATGATTATTGTTGGGATATCATTATTATACCTTGTCTACTTCAATGCACATATATACTTGGTAAAGGGTGGAAGGCTCGGCCTTATGCCTGGTGTTTTGTTCCACTCTTGCCTCCCTAGTTTCCGTCATACCGGTGTTATGTTCCTTGATTTTGCGTTCCTTACGCGGTTGGGTTATAATGGGAACCCCTTGACAGTCTGCCTTGAATAAAAAACCTCCAGCAATGCCCAACCTTGGTTTTACCATTTGCCACCTAGCCTTTTTCCCTTGGGTTCCGCGGACTCAAGGGTCATCTTTATTTTAAACCTTCCCGGGCCAGTGCTCCTCTGAGTGTTGGTCCAAACTAGAGCCCGTTGCAGCGCCACCTCGGGGAAACTCGAGGTTGGTGTTAGTTGTACGGATTGATTATCCGGTGTGCCCTGAGAACGAGATATGTGCAGCTCCTATCGGGATTTGTCGGCACATTCAGGCGGCTTTGCTGGTCTTGTTTCGCCATTGTCGAGATGTCTTGTAACCGGGATTCCGAGTCTGAACGGGTCGTCCTGGGAGAAGGAATATCCTTCGTTGACCGTGAGAGCTTGTGATGGGCTATGTTGGGACACCCCTGCAGGGATTTGAACTTTCGAAAGCCGTGCCCGCGGTTATGGGAAGATGGGAATTTGTTAATATCCGGTTGTAGAGAACTTGAAACTTAACTTATTTAAAATGAATCAACAGTGTGTGTAACCGTGATGGTCTCTTTTCGGCGGAGTCCGGGAAGAGAACACATTCTAGTGTTATGCTTGAACGTAAGTAGTCTTAGGATCACTTCTTGATCTTTCTAGCTTCTCGACCGTGCTTTGCCTCTTCTTCTCGCTCTCTTTTGCGTAAGTTAGCCACCATATATGCTAGTGCTTACTGCAGCTCCACCTCACAACCTTTTCCTATCTATTAAGCTTAAATAGTCTTGATCGCGAGGGTGTGAGATTGCTGAGTCCCCGTGACTCACAGATTACTTCCAAAACCAGATGCAGGTGCCGATGATACCGTTCTAGGGGATGCGACTGAACTCAAGTGGGAGTTTGACGAGGACTCAGGACGTTACTACATTTCCTTTCCGGACGATCAGTAGTGGAGCCCAATTGGGGCGATCGGGGATCTTATGCATTTGGGGTTGTCTTTATTTTGGTTCCATAGTCGGACCTTGATTGTATCTGGATGATGTAATGCTATATTTATGTATTGTGTGAAGTGGCGACTGTAAGCCAACTCTGTACCTCTTTCTTATTCAGTAGATGGGATGTGTAAAGATTACCCCTCTTGCGACATGCCTACCATGCGGTTATGCCTCTAAGTCGTGCTCTGACACGTGGGAGATATAGCCGCATCGAGGGTGTTACAACGGTGTACCGGGACGCCCGTTTGGTGCCTCGGGAACCCTGCTCTCATCGTTTGGGGCCGTGAGCGAAATCCCGACCTGATCTCCTTGCGGATGGAACCCGAATAGGCTATAAACCTGGACTAGAGACTTGTGTGGTTAGTCAGGTCGTGGCCGACACCCTCGCCAGGCTTCCGCTTGAAGGTTGCCGAGATACATGACGTGTACATGGCGGTAAGTGGCGAGAGTGTGTGTGAAGAAGTACACCCCTGCAGGGTTAACATCATCTATTTGAATAGCCGTGTCCGTGGTAAAGGACTTTTGGGTTGCCTGTACAGTTCATAGACAAGTGAAAGTGGATACTCTAAAATGCGCAAGATAAGCGTGAGTTCTATGGATGGTGTTCTCGTAGGGAGACGGGAGCGGATCCATAGTGGTGTATTGATATGGTGAATATTTGGATTCATGTGCGCCACCTCAAAAGAGTTACTTGCAATCGTAGTTTAGGTTAGCCACTGAGTCAAAGCTAGCTTGCTGCAGTTAAACTCCACCACCCCCTTTGTTGATACCAGTGCATATGTAGTTAGCTCTAATGTAAGTATTGCTGGGTACATTTGTACTCATGTTTGCTTAATTTATGTTTTTGAAGAGAGACTTCAGTATCGCTAGTAGTTCCGTGTGGACTTCGACGTTTAGCTTGTTACCTCAGCTATGATCTTATGCCGTCGGCAGGATCTGGTAGATAGTCAGGCTTCTCAGCCTTTTTCATTTGTAGATGTCTGTACTCAGACATGTTAAGCTTCCACATGTGCTATTGCTTGTATGACTTGAATGCTGGGTCATGAGACCCATGTTTGTAATATCTGGCTCTTTGGAGCCTAATGAATAAATACTTTGAGTTGTAGAGATATGTTGTAATGCCATGTTGTATTTGCACATATCAAGCATATTGTGTGTATGTTATTGAAATGCTTGGTATGTGTGGGATCCGACAACCTAGTTGTTTATCCTTGGTAGCCTCTCTTACCGGGAAATGTCTCCTGGTGCTTCCACTGAGCCATGGTAGCTTGCTACTACTCCAGAACACTTAGGCTGGCCGGCATGTGTCCTTCTTCATTCCGGTGTCTGTCCCTTCAGGGAAATGTCATGCAGTGTCTACCGGAGTCCTGTTAGCCTGCTACAGCCCGGATTCTTCGGAGTCCTGCTAGCCCAGCTGCTACAGTCCGGATTCACTCGCTGATGACCGACACGTTCGTTGCTGGGTCATGTATGCATGTCCCTGTAAGTTAGTGCCACTTTGGGTTTATGACTAGTCATGTCGGCCCGGGTTCTTTGTCATATGGATGCTAACGACGCGTGCCACCCATGGTAAGGTGGCACTCGTGGGAGTACCGTGCGTGAGGACGCAAAGTGATATGATGTGTTACATGCTAGATCGGTGTGACTTAGGATCGGGGTCTTGACAGCTTTGGTATTAGAGCCTGACTGCCTATAGGATTAGCAAGCCAAACTGGTCGAAGTCGTGTCTAGAAATGCTTTAGTTATATAAGGAAATTTATTGTGGATGGGAATGTAAGGCTCTTGTTCCTCCTTTACCTTATGCCTTCTAATCTGAGTCATCTTATCCTTCCTACGGGGTTAATGAAACTAGGATTTCTATTCTTCTATCAGTTTCATGTGTTACTAATCCATAGACTCTTATAGGATTGTTGGTTCCAAGCCTCAGTTCAGTTTCTACTACTTCAGTATGTTGACAGTTGATCTCGGAACCTTGATATTGTGATTCTGAGTGGTTATGCCACCATTCTTGCAGAATGTCCCAATCTTTTTGAGCATTTATAGCCGTTATGCTGTCCGAGTCATCCCAGGTTTCTAAATAGTTTGATGCACTTGCAAATCATTCTTCCTGTTCTCGATGATCCTTTTGGGCCAGATTAACCACACTAATCGTCGAGTTGAGGTACTTCGTTGTCTCGACATATATGTTGAAGCTATTGTTATGACCCTAGATGTCTTAGAGTGCCACCTAGTAATCTAGCCATCTTGTGTGTTCCCAGTGTGATGATTCTGGCCATTATTCTTGAAAGCATCCCGTGATGCCATTTGGTTAGTAGGCATTCTATTCCTGGGTTCTTGAACCCGAGTTTCACCCTACTTACTTCGTGTTGATAGTGTTTGCTCGTTCCTTTAGGTTATTAGTAACATTTGTGATAGTCCTCAAAGTCTGTGGTATTTCCTTCCTCCAATACCATGAATTGTTTATGGCAGAAGTTCCTCGTTGAACCAAAAAATCACAACAAGAGTGCTCTCGATGAGTTCTCCATTCTATATTGTGACTCTGCCAGTTCTACCCTTCTGCATGGGTTATCCGGAAGAAATGTTGAACTTTGCTCGACATACTAATCTATGCATCCACAACTCAAAAAGATATATGTTCCTTTGAGTTTTCCCTCTCTTTAGTTGTATCCCGATCTCCGTCTATCATTTGATAGTCAAGAGCATGTCATGCATTCATGCTCATCGATACCTCATATTCTTGTGGTCTGTCAAGCCATTCTATTCTGGAATGACTAGGAGAAACAAACTCCAGTACCTTGTCCACTTCGAGGATTGGGTCAAAGTAGTTGTATTCCGTTAATCAAAATGCCAATCTAGCTTTTGCTCTCTTCTACCTTGGAGTGTTACCATCTTTATGTCAAGAATGTCATGAAAATTACACCAGCTCCCATGAATTCTTGACGCAGTGATACTTCTCGGCATCATTATTCATTCCTCGGTCCCGTGTTGTTATGACCGGAATGCCGACAAGTGAACCGTGATTTATGAAATAAATACTCCTAGCAACTCCGTTGCTTGGTAGTTAATGGACAATACTCTCATTCTTAGCATGCTGGTTATTGAAACATCATTCAAAGATTGACCGTGCTACCTAGTCCTTATTTCCTGGTGCACTCTTTGATTAATGAGTTAGGATTATATCAATCCCTTGCTCTTTTGATCATATCATCTTGCCCTGAGAAGCAAGATTGTTCCCGAGCTTAATAACATATCGGTGGTTCGTGATTTTCTGAATATCTTCAGGAAGTATCACCAGGTTGTTTCCTGACCATTATGTTGAGCCCGTGATCAGGTTGGTTTTCTTGTAAACCACCTGTTCTCCAAGAATCTATGTTGGATACCCCTAAGCTAGTTGGTCAAGATGAACAACAACTTGGAGAGTTGGAAGATAAAACATTTGCCTAACTTAGTTCATTCAAAGGGATATCTTTTTTGTGTGTTTATTGGAGAAAGATGATATCTTCATCGACTGATCCTCGTGATCAATTGTCGGCGCTATTGTCTTATCCAATCTTTGATTTGCGCATGGGCTATCATCAAATCAAATCAGAACCAACGATAATCATAATGTTTTCTTACTCGTGGTTAATCCCTTGAGCATACACCATTACATCTTTCGGTCTGACCAATACTATCACATTGTTCACGTAATGGTGGAATTCCAGTGATATGGAAATTCCGATGAGTTGTTGTTCAGCCCATCAGCAGCATCTTGTCTCCTCCATGATTCATGTTGAACATTGAGCTAGTGTTGGAGACTTTGTAAGCATTTCCTTCGTGTTCCACTCATGAGGTATATGTTTGGTGAAAGAAGTGACTTACTCCAAGTTCACGTGCATTAGGTGTAAGTTGCCGCCATGAATTTGAGAAAGGTTTTTTTTGTTTCCCCTGGAATCATCCCAAATCAGTCATGCATACATGCGAAGTATTCTACGGTTTGGTAGAGTAATTACCTCCACTCCGTATGTATTACCTAGCACACCAAGCCACTGATTGATTTGTTCGAGGAGAAGTTCCTTTTAAGAATCATGACTTATGTAAGGACTACGATATCCTCGATGATGGTTCCCCACTTGGACTCTGTAGTATTTCATTGTAAGACTACTATGTGGTCATGCTTGTCTTGGACAGCGTGTTCATAGGCATGTAGAAGAACCAGCTCATGTTTTGGAGCTTGCTATCGTAGTTCATTCCCCGACAATCTCGCAACGTCATCTCGTTGATTTGTGTTGCAACCTTTCCTTTTCCAGACATGCTGTCTGAAATATCCCGTTACCAAGCAGATCTGAATCTCAGTCAGATATGATGGTTGGAACGTTCCCAACATTTGCATTATGTTCCTAGATTGCACCGCCATTGTGCCAATCTCCCATGGGCTTCCCTTCTCAGCAGTTGCTGTTCAGGATCATCTTCAAGAGTGGACCTACCATGGGTCCCATCCATTTCCGATGATAAGCAAAAATCACTCATTGTGTTGTCTTCAGCTAGGTAGTCCACATCATCCATTCTAGTATGAGTATGCCATTTCTTCAAACTCCTTCACATGATCGATTGTGATTGCCTTATGATGGTATAGAGAGTCTCAATGATCTCTATATCAAAAGTAATTATTTTTCCACTTGAGGGATAATTCTATGAGTCACCTTCCCTAAGGTGCCCCATTATGGAATCATGGCAGTTATTTCCTCACTATCTTGAAACCATGCACCATGATCTTAAGCATTGTAACATCCCAAAATTCTAAATTTTGGAATGTTATAATAAATAGATAGAATTGATTGATTGTTTGATTGATTGCGTGAAATTGAGTGAAATTCGAATCCTTTTTGAAAGTTAAATGAGAGGGAATAAAAGGACTTTCCCAAACTTTCATATTTGCTTTCTGACCTCCATGAATTCAAATTCTTTTCAAATACAAAACCCTTGAGTGAAGATGATATGACTTCTTCCATTTAAATTAAATGAAAGGGTATTTGAAAATAATTGGATTTCATTTGGAAATATTTCAATTCATAAACTTCATGTAGCTCAATGATTTTCATGAGAGAAGATAAAAGGACTTCTTCAAATTATATGAAATATGAGTTGGGAGTTTCAAAGAATTAAATTCAAAGTTCTTTTGAATTTATTTTCAATTTGGAGTTATTTGAGTTTTATTCAAATTATTTTTCTCCAAAAATAAAAT
>NC_053025.1:143814476-143858109 GCF_003073215.2 Triticum urartu
TCCCCGGAAACTTCTTGGAGTAGGGTCCAAGTCTCCTGGATCACGTTCGGTGAGAAGATCACGTTCCCGAAGGTTTCATTCCGTTTGGACTCCGTTTGATATTCTGTTTCCTCGAAATACTGAAATAGGCAAAAACAGCAATTCTGGGCTGGGCCTCCGGTTAATAGGTTAGTCCCAAAAATAATATAAAAGTGGAAAATAAAGCCCAATATAGTCCAAAACAGTAGATAAAGTAGCATGGAGCAATAAAAAATTATAGATACGTTGGAGACGTATCAGGCATCCCCAAGCTTAATTCCTGCTCTTCCTCGAGTAGGTAAATGATAAAAAGAGAATTTTTGATGCGGAGTGATACTTTGGCATAATTTCAATGTAAATCTTCTTAATCATGGTATGAATATTCAGATCCGAAAGGTTCAAGACAAAAGTTCATATTGACATAAAAATGATAATACTTCAAGCATACTAATTAAACAATTATGTCATCTCAAAATAACATGGCCAAAGGAAGTTCATCCCTACAAAATCATATAGTTAGGCTATGCTTCATTTTCGTCACACAAAGATGTTCCCAACTTCTATACCCCTGATGACAAGCCAAGCAATTGTTTCATACTCAAATAATCTCAAACTTTTTCAACCTTCACGCAATACATGAGCGCGAGCCATGGACATAGCACTATGGGTGGTATAGAATATGATGATGGGGATTGTTTGGAGAAGACAAAAAAGGAGAAAGTCTCACATCAACGAGGCTAATCAATGAGCTATGGAGATGCCCATCAATTGATGTTAATGCAAGGAGTAGGGATTGCCATGCAACAGATGCACTAGAGCTAAGAATGCTCAACAAAAGAAAACTAGTGGGTGTGCATCCAACTTGCTTGCTCATGAAGACCTAGGGCATTTTGAGGAAGCCCATCGTTGGAATATACAAGCCAAGTTCTGTAATGAAAAATTCCCACTAGTATGAACAAGACAACTTATGAGACTCACTATATGAAATCATGGTGCTACTTTGAAGCACAATATATGAGACTCACTACATGAAGAACAAGGTGCTACTTTGAAGCACAAGTGTGGAAAAAGAGATAGTAGCATTGCCCTTTTTATTTTCTCTTTTTTTGGGCCTTTCTTTTTTTCCTTTCTTTTTGGCCTTTCTTTTTTTTTGATTGGGCAATGCTCTAATAATGATGATCATCACACTTCTATTGGTTACAACTCGATACTAGAACAAGATATGACTCTATATGAATGCCTCCGGCGGTGTACCGGGATGGTGCAATGAATCAAGAGTGACATGTATGAAAAATAATGCATGGTGGCTTTGCCACAAATACGATGTCAACTACAAGATCATGCAATGGCAATATGACAAAAGTAAAGCATGTCATGATGATGATGATGATGGTGGAAGTTGCATGGCAATATATCTCGGAATGGCTATGGAAATGCCATGATAGGTAGGTATGGTGGCTGTTTTGAGGAAGATATAGAGAGGTTTATGTGTGAAAGAGCGTATCATAACACGGGGTTTGGATGCACCGGCGAAGTTTGCACCAACTCTCAATGTGAGAAAGGGCAATGCACGGTACCGAAGAGGCTAGCAAATGGCGGAAAGGTAAAAGTGCGTATAATCCATGGACTCAACATTAGTCAAAAGAACTCATATACTTATTGCAAAAATTTAGAAGTCATCAAAAATCAAGTACTACGCGCATGCTCCTAGGGGGATAGATTGGTAGGAAAAGACCATCGCTCGTCCCCGACCGCCACTCATAAGGATGCACAAGCCAGGTACACTTCATGCTTCAAATTTGTTACACAACTTTAACCATACGTGCATGCTACGGGACTTGCTAACTTCAACACAAGTATTTCTCAAATTCACAACTACTCAACTAGCACGACTATGATATTATCACCTCCATATCTCAAAACAATTATCAAGCATCAAACTTATCTTAGTATTCAACCCACTAAAAAGAAAGTTTCACATATCTTGAATACCAAGTATATTAACATTAAGCAAATTACCATGCTATTAACGACTCTCAAAATAATCTAATTGAAGCATGAGAGATCAAGTTTCTTTAAAACAAACCACCACCATGCTCTAAAAGATCTAAGTGAAGCACTAGAGCAAAAATTATCACGCTCAAAAAGATATAAGTGAAGCACATAGAGTAAACTATCAAGCTCAAAAGATATAAGTGAAGCACATAGAGTATTCTAACAAATTTCAATTCATGCATGGCTCTCTCAAAAGGTGTGTACAGCAAGGATGATTGTGGTAGACTAACAAGCAAAGAAACAAATAATACAAGACGCTCCAAGCAAAACACATATCATTTGGTGAATAAAAATATAGCTCCAAGTAAATTACCGATGGAAGTGGACGAAAGATGGGATGCCTTCCGGGGCATCCCCAAGCTTTGACTTTTTGGTGTCCTTGGATTATCTTGGGGGTGCCATGGGAATTCCCAAGCTTAGTCTCTTGCCACTCCTTGTTCCATAATCCATCAAAAGAATTCACCCAAAACTTGAAAACTTCACAACACAAAACTCAATAGAAATCTCATGAGCTCCGTTAGAGAAAGAAAACAAAAGACTACTTTAAGGTACTGTAGTGAACTTGTTATTTATTTGTATTGGTGTTAAACCTACTGTATTCCAACTTCTCTATGGTTTATAAACTATTTTACTAGCCATAGATTCATCAAAATAAGCAAATAACACACGCAAAACAGAATCTGTTAAAAACAGAACAGTCTGTAGTAATCTGTTACTAACGCAAACTTCTGGAACCCAAAAAATTCTACCAAACTTAGACAACCTGGGCAATTTTTTTATTGATCAGAAGCAATTGGAATCACTATTTTATCACGTTCTGGTGATTTTTGACAATTCGGGCACTGAGCGCAAAGTTTCTGGAAATTACAGCAAGATCAAATCACTATCTTCCAAGAAGATCTAATAGGTTTAACTTGGCACAAACACTAATTAAAAAATAAAACCACATCTAAACAGAATCAAGATGGATTATTTATTCCTAAACAGAACCAAAAATAAAAAACATAAAATAAAATTGGGTTGCCTCCCAACAAGCGCTATCGTTTAACGCCCCTATCTAGGCATAAAAGCAAGGATAGATCTAGGTATTGCCATCTTTGGTAGGCAATCCATAAGTGGCTCTCATGATAGATTCATATGGTAATTTTATTTTCTTTCTAGGAAAGTGTTCCATGCCCTTTTTAAGGGAAATTGGAATTTAATATTCCCTTCCTTCATATCAATAATTGCACTAATCGTTCTAAGGAAAGGTCTAGCAAGAATAATGGGATATGAAGGATTGCAATCTATATCAAGAACGATAAAATCTACGGGCACATAATTCCTATTTGCAACAATAAGAACATCATTAATTATTCCCATAGGCTTTTTAATAGTGGAATCCGCAAGATGCAAGTTTAGAGAGCAATCATCAAAGTCACGGAAATCTAGCAGATCACACAAAGCTTTGGGGATAGTAGAGACACTAGCACCCAAATCACACAAAGCATAAAACTCGTAATTTTTAATTTTAATCTTAATTGTAGGTTCCCACTCATCATGGAGTTTTCTAGGGATAGAAACTTTCAACTCAAGCTTTTCTTCATAAGATTGCATTAAGGCGTCAACAATGTGTTCGGTAAAGGCCTTATTTCGACTATAAGCATGAGGAGAATTTAACACGGATTGCAACAAGGAAATACAATCAATTAAAGAGCAATTTTCATAGTTAAATTCCTTGAGATCCAAAATAGTGGGTTTAGCAATATCTAGATTTTTATTTCTTTCAATCCCTTTTTTATCAATTTCATCATCAGGATCTAAAAACTCAGAATTCTTAGAATGCCTTCTAGGTAAGGGAAGATCATAATCAGATTCATCAAGATTCATATTGCAAAACAAAGATTTAATAGGGGACACATCAACAACTTTTAGATCTTCATTTTGATTCTCATAGGAATTCGCTTTAGCGGCCATCTTATTGACTAAGGTGGCTTGCATATCCGAAATTTCAGCGATCATTTTTTCAAGATGAGCAATTTGGGCTCTTGCACCATCAAATTCTTTGGACATATCATCGAGCTCTTTATTCATATAACTCATAAAACTCTTTTGTTCCTTAAGCTCGTTTCTAAAGAAATTATTATGCTCAAATTGCAAGACCATAAACTTCCTGACATTGTTTTCGATATCTTCTAGCCTTTTAAGGTGAAGATCACCAAAATTAGGTAAGGCCATCGTGACGAACAAGCAAGCAAACTAACACACGAGCAAACAAAAGGCAAAGGGAAAAAGAGGAGGAGATTGGGAAAGAGAGGGCGAATAAAACGGCAAGGGTGAAGTGGGGGAGAGGAAAACGAGAGGCAAATGGCAAATAATGTAATGCGAGAGATAGAGATTGTGATGGGTACTTGGTATGTTGACTTTTGCGTAGGATTCCCCGGCAACGGCGCCAGAAATGGCTCGTTGACGGGAGAGTAAATCTTGACTTGACTTGGCATAGGCCTCCCCGGCAACGGCGCCAGAAATCCTTCTTGCTACGTCTCGAGCTAGCGTTGGTTTTCCCCGAAGAGGAGGGGGTGATGCAGCACAGTAGCGTAAGTATTTCCCTCAGTTTTTGAGAACCAAGGTATCAATCCAGTAGGAGGTCACGCGCAAGTCCCTCGTACCTGCACAAAACGGTAGCAACTCGCAACCAACGCTTAGGGGTTGTCAATCCCTTCACGGTCACTTACGAGAGTGAGATCTGATAGAGATAATATTTTTGGTATTTTTGGTATAAAGATGCAAAGTGAAAAGTAAAAGCAAAACAAGTAAAATAAAGTAATGGAGATTGATATGATGAGAATAGACCCGGGGGCCATAGGTTTCACTAGTGGCTTCTCTCAAGAGCATAGATATTCTACGGTGGGTGAACAAATTACTGTTGAGCAATTAATAGAATTTAGCATAGTTATGAGGTTATCTAGGTATGATCATGTATATAGGCATCACGTCCGTGACAAGTAGACCGACTCCTGCCTGCATCTACTACTATTACTCCACTCATCGACCGCTATCCAGCATGCATCTAGAGTATTAAGTTAAAAATAGAGTAACGCCTTAAGCAAGATGACATGATGTAGAGGAATAAATTCATGCAATATGATAAATACCCCATCTTGTTATCCTCGATGGCAACAATACAATACGTGCCTTGCAACTCTTTCTGTCACTGAGTAAGGACACCGCAAGATTGAACCCAAAGCTAAGCACTTCTCCCATTGCAAGAACTACCAATCTAGTTGGCCAAACCAAACGGATAATTCGAAGAGACTTGCAAAGATAACTCAATCATACATAAAAGAATTCAGAGAAGATTCAAATATTATTCATAGATAAGTTTGGATCATAAACCCACAATTCATCGGTCTCAACAAACACACCGCAAAAAGAAGATTACATCGAATATATCTCCACGAGAGAGGGGGAGAACATTGTATTGAGATCCAAAAAGAGAGAAGAAGCCATCTAGCTACTAGCTATGGACCCGAAGGTCTGAAGTAAACTACTCACACTTCATCGGAAGGGCTATGGTGTTGATGTAGAAGCCCTCCGTGATGGATGCCCTCTCCGGCGGAGCTCCGGAACAGGCCCCAAGATGGGATCTCGTGGATACAGGAAGTTGCGGCGGTGGAATTAGGTTTTTGGCTCCCCTCTGGTCTAATGGGGGTACGTAGGTATATATAGGAGGAAGGAGCACGTCGGTGGAGCTCCGAGGGGCCCACGAGGCAGGGGGCGCGCCCAGGGGGGCGCCCTCCACCCTCGTGACCTCCCCGGAAACTTCTTGGAGTAGGGTCCAAGTCTCCTGGATCACGTTCGGTGAGAAGATCACGTTCCCGAAGGTTTCATTCCGTTTGGACTCCGTTTGATATTCTGTTTCCTCGAAATACTGAAATAGGCAAAAAGCAATTCTGGGCTGGGCCTCCGGTTAATAGGTTAGTCCCAAAAATAATATAAAAGTGGAAAATAAAGCCCAATATAGTCCAAAACAGTAGATAAAGTAGCATGGAGCAATCAAAATTATAGATACGTTGGAGACGTATCAGGCATCCCCAAGCTTAATTCCTGCTCGTCCTCGAGTAGGTAAATGATAAAAAGAGATATTTTTGATGCGGAGTGATACTTGGCATAATTTCAATGTAAATCTTCTTAATCATGGTATGAATATTCAGATCCGAAAGGTTCAAGACAAAAGTTCATATTGACATAAAAATGATAATACTTCAAGCATACTAATCAAACAATTATGTCATCTCAAAATAACATGGCCAAAGGAAGTTCATCCCTACAAAATCATATAGTTAGGCTATGCTTCATTTTCGTCACACAAAGATGTTCCCAACTTCTATACCCCCGATGACAAGCCAAGCAATTGTTTCATACTCAAATAATCTCAAACTTTTTCAACCTTCACGCAATACATGAGCGCGAGCCATGGACATAGCACTATGGGTGGTATAGAATATGATGATGGGGATTGTGTGGAGAAGACAAAAAAGGAGAAAGTCTCACATCAACGAGGCTAATCAATGAGCTATGGAGATGCCCATCAATTGATGTTAATGCAAGGAGTAGGGATTGCCATGCAACGGATGCACTAGAGCTAAGAATGCTCAACAAAAGAAAACTAGTGGGTGTGCATCCAACTTGCTTGCTCATGAAGACCTAGGGCATTTTGAGGAAGCCCATCGTTGGAATATACAAGCCAAGTTCTATAATGAAAAATTCCCACTAGTATGAACAAGACAACTTATGAGACTCACTATATGAAATCATGGTGCTACTTTGAAGCACAATATATGAGACTCACTACATGAAGAACAAGGTGCTACTTTGAAGCACAAGTGTGGAAAAAGAGATAGTAGCATTGCCCTTTTTATTTTCTCTTTTTTTGGGCCTTTCTTTTTTTCCTTTTTTGGCCTTTCTCTTTTTTTTGATTGGGCAATGCTCTAATAATGATGATCATCACACTTCTATTGATTACAACATAATGATTACAACTCGATACTAGAACAAGATATGACTCTATATGAATGCCTCCGGCGGTGTACCGGGATGGTGCAATGAATCAAGAGTGACATGTATGAAAAATAATGCATGGTGGCTTTGCCACAAATACGATGTCAACTACAAGATCATGCAATGGCAATATGACAAAAGTAAAGCATGTCATGATGATGATGATGATGATGATGATGATGATGATGATGATGATGATGATGGAAGTTGCATGGCAATATATCTCGGAATGGCTATGGAAATGCCATGATAGGTAGGTATGGTGGCTGTTTTGAGGAAGATATAGGGAGGTTTATGTGTGAAAGAGCGTATCATATCACGGGGTTTGGATGCACCGGCGAAGTTTGCACCAACTCTCAATGTGAGAAAGGGCAATGCACGGTACCGAAGAGGCTAGCAAATGGCGGAAAGGTAAAAGTGTGTATAATCCATGGACTCAACATTAGTCAAAAGAACTCATATACTTATTGCAAAAATTTAGAAGTCATCAAAAATCAAGTACTACGCGCATGCTCCTAGGGGGATAGATTGGTAGGAAAAGACCATCGCTCGTCCCCGCCCACCACTCATAAGGATGCACAAGCCAGGTACACTTCATGCTTCAAATTTGTTACACAACTTTAACCATACGTGCATGCTACGGGACTTGCTAACTTCAACACAAGTATTTCTCAAATTCACAACTAATCAACGAGCACGACTATGATATTATCACCTCCATATCTCAAAACAATTATCAAGCATCAAACTTATCTTAGTATTCAACCCACTAAAAAGAAAGTTTCACATATCTTGAATACCAAGTATATTAACATTAAGCAAATTACCATGCTATTAACGACTCTCAAAATAATCTAAGTGAAGCATGAGAGATCAAGTTTCCTTAAAACAATCCACCACCGTGCTCTAAAAGATCTAAGTGAAGCACTAGAGCAAAAATTATCACGCTCAAAAAGATATAAGTGAAGCACATAGAGTAAACTATCAAGCTCAAAAGATATAAGTGAAGAACATAGAGTATTCTAAAAAATTTCAATTCATACATGGCTCTCTCAAAAGGTGTGTACAGCAAGGATGATTGTGGTAGACTAACAAGCAAAGACACAAATAATACAAGACGCTCCAAGCAAAACACATATCATGTGGTGAATAAAAATATAGCTCCAAGTAAATTACCGATGGAAGTGGACGAAAGAGGGGATGCCTTCCGGGGCATCCCCAAGCTTTGACTTTTTGGTGTCCTTGGATTATCTTGGGGGTGCCATGGGCATCCCCAAGCTTAGGCTCTTGCCACTCCTTGTTCCATAATCCATCAAAAAATTCACTCAAAACTTGAAAACTTCACAACACAAAACTCAATAGAAATCTCGTGAGACTCCATTTGGACTCCATGTTTCATTCCGTTTCGTTCCGTTTGGACTCCATTTGATATTCTGTTTCCTCGAAATACTGAAATAGGCAAAAAACAGCAATTCTGGGCTGGGCCTCCGGTTAATAGGTTAGTCCCAAAAATAATATAAAAGTGGAAAATAAAGCCCAATATAGTCCAAAACAGTAGATAAAGTAGCATGGAGCAATCAAAAATTATAGATACGTTGGAGACGTATCATACTGCTACTTATTTTTCTATTTTTCTAAATATTCCAAAACAGAGAAATATTGCCTTAAAAATTGTTTTGGAGTCGGTTTACTTACCTTACCACATACCTATTCCTTTTCGGAGTCTGAAACGTTCCGGAAAGTGTCCCTTATGTATTCCTCCGGGGTTACACTTTCAATAATATTGGTTTCAACATTTATGGGATTACCTGAGATATAGTGTTTGATTCTTTGACCGTTTACCACCTTTGGATTTGTGCCTTCGAAGTTGTTGATTTTTATTGCACCGAAACGATAGACCTCCTTGATAACATAGGGGCCTTCCCATTTAGAGAGAAGTTTTCCTGCAAAAAATCTTAAACGAGAGTTGTATAGCAATACATAATCACCTACATTAAACTCATGCTTTTGTATCCTTTTGTCATGCCATCTTTTAAGTTTTTCTTTAAACAACTTGGCATTTTCATATGCTTGGCTTCGCCATTCATCAAGTGAGCTAATATCAAATAACCTCTTCTCACTGGCAAGTTTGAAATCATAGTTGAGCTCTTTAATAGCCCAATATGCCTTATGTTCTAGTTCGAGAGGTAGGTGACATGCTTTTCCATAAACCATTTTATACGGAGACATACCCATAGGATTTTTATATGCAGTTGTATATGCCCATAATGCATCATCAAGTTTCTTGGACCAATTATTTCTAGACCTATTAACAGTCTTCTGCAAAATTAATTTGAGCTCTCTATTACTCAATTCTACTTGACCACTAGACTGCGGGTGATAAGGAGATGCAATTATGTGATTAACGTCATATTTAGCAAACATTTTACGGAAAGCACCATGAATAAAGTGTGAACCACGATCAGTCATTAAATATCTAGGGACTCCAAACCTCGGAAAAATAACTTCCTTAAGCATTTTAATGGAGGTGTTATGATCAACACTACTAGTTGGAATAGCTTCTACCCACTTAGTAACGTAATCAACAGCAACCAAAATATGAGTGTATCCATTAGAGGCAGGAAAAGGTCCCATATAATCAAAGCCCCAAACATCAAATGGTTCAATAACAAGTGAATAATTCATAGGCATTTCTTGACGTCTACTAATATTACTAATTATTTGGCATTCATCGCAAGACAAGACAAACTTACGGGCATCCTTGAAGAGAGTAGGCCAATAAAAACCGGATTGCAATACCTTATGTGCAGTTCTGTCTCCAGCGTGGTGTCCTCCATAAGCTTCGAAGTGGCACTTGCGTAAGATCTATTCATGTTCATGCTCAGGTACACAACGTCTAATAACACCATCTACTCCTTCTTTATAAAGATGTGGGTCATCCGAGAGGTAATGTCTCAAATCATAGAAAAACTTTTTCTTTTGTTGGTATGTGAAGCTAGGTGGTATAAACTTAGCAACAATATAATTAGCATAATCAGCATACCATGTAGTACTACAAGAAGTACTTATAACATTTAATTGTTCATCAGGAAAGCTATCATTAATAGGTAGTGGGTCATCAAGAATACTTTCTAACCTAGACAAGTTATCTGCAACGGGGTTCTCAGCTCCTTTTCTATCAACGATATGCAAGTCAAATTCTTGTAGCAAGAGAACCCATCTAATAAGTCCAGGTTTAGCATCTTTCTTTTCCATAAGATATTTAATAGCAGCATGATCAGTGTGAATAGTTACTTTAGAATCAACAATATAAGGTATGAACTTATCACAAGCAAATACAACTGCTAAAAGTTCTTTTTCAGTAGTAGCATAATTTCTTTGAGCATTGTCTAGAGTCTTACTAGCGTAATGGATAACATTTAATTTCTTATCAACTCTTTGCCCTAGAACAGCACCTATAGCATAATCACTAGCATCACACATAATTTCAAAGGGTAAATTCCAATCGGGTGGCTGAACAACAGGTGCGGAGACTAATGCTTTCTTAAGTATTTCAAATGCTTCTACACAATCATCATCAAAGACAAATGGTATATCTTTTTGCAGTAAATTAGTCAGAGGCCGAGAAATTTTTGAGAAGTCCTTAATGAACCTCCTATAAAATCCAGCATTACCAAGGAAACTTCTTATACCTTTGACGTCCTTGGGACATGGCATATTTTCAATAGCATCAACTTTGGCTTTATCAACTTCAATACCTCTTTCGGAAACTTTGTGCCCCAAAACAATACCTTCATTAACCATAAAGTCGCACTTTTCCCAATTGAAGACAAGATTAGGTTCTTCACATCTCTGCAAAACTCGATCAAGATTGCTCAAGCAATCATCAAAAGAGGAGCCATAGACGGAAAAATCGTCCATGAAAACCTCACAAATCTTTTCACAGAAGTCAGAGAATATAGCCATCATGCATCTTTGAAAGGTAGCAGGTGCATTACATAAGCCAAAAGGCATACGTCTATAATCAAAAGTACCAAAAGGGCATGTAAAAGTAGTCTTTGATTGATCTCTAGCTGACACAGGTATTTGAGAGAAACCAGAATAATCATCTAGAAAGCAGTAATGTGTGTGTTTGCATAATCTTTCTAGCATTTGATCAATAAAAGGTAAGGGGTAATGATCTTTCTTAGTAGCTTTATTTAATTTGCGGAAATCAATTACCATCCTATAACCTGTAATAATTCTTTGTGGAATCAATTCATCTTTATCATTAGGGACAACAGTAATACCTCCCTTCTTAGGGACACAATGGACAGGACTTACCCACTGACTGTCAGCAACGGGATAAATTATACCTGCCTCCAGAAGCTTGAGTATTTGTTTTCTTACTACTTCTTTCATTTTAGGATTCAGACGTCGTTGAGGATCACGAACGGGTTTAGCATCTGCTTCCAAATTTATTTTATGTTGACATAGAGTGGGACTAATACCCTTAAGATCATCAAGAGTATATCCAATAGCAGCACGGTGCTTCTTCAGAGTTTTCAATAATCTTTCTTCTTCATGCTCTGAAAGGTTAGCACTAATAATAACAGGATATATCTTCTTTTCATCAAGATAAGCTTATTTAAGATTATCAGGCAACGGTTTAAGCTCAAACACGGGATCACCCTTGGGTGGAGGAGGATCCCCTAAAATTTCAACAGGCAAGTTGTGTTGCAGAATAGGTTCCTGTTTAAAGAATACTTCATCTATTTCCCTTCTTTCATTCGTGAACATATCATTTTCATGGTCTAGCAAATAGTGTTCTAAAGGATCACTAGGAGGTACGACAATAGAAGCAAGACCAATAATTTCATCCTTACTAGGTAATTCTTCCTCACGATGTTGTTTACTAAATTAAGAGAAATTAAACTCATGAACCATATCATCCAAGCCAATAGTAACAACATTCTTTTCGCATTCTATCCTAGCATTAACAGTGTTCAAGAAGGGTCTACCAAATATAATGGGACAAAAGCTATCTTGTGGGGAACCGAGAACAAGAAAATCAGCAGGATATTTAGTTTTCCCACACAAGACTTCGACATCTCCAACAATTCCCACTGGTGATATAGTATCCCTATTAGCAAGTTTAATTGTAACATCAATTTCTTCTAACTCAACAGGTACAATGTCATGCATAATCTCTTTATATAAGTCAATAGGTATGGCACTAGCACTAGCACCCATATCACATAAGCCATGATAACAATGATCTCCTATTTTAACAGAAATAACAGGCACGCCTACCACAGGTCTATGTTTATCTTTATCACAAGGCTTAGCAACTCTAGCAGTTTCACCTTTGAACTGAATAACATGCCCATCAATATTATCAGACAAGACATATTTAACAATAGCAATATTAGGTTCTACTTTAACTTGCTCAGGAGGTTTATAAGTTCTAATATTGCTTTTACGAACAACAGTTGAAGCTTTAGCATGATCCTTTACTCTAACAGGGAAAGGTGGTTTCTCAACATAAGCAGTAGGAACAATAGGATCATTATAAGGGACAGTCTTTTCTTCAACTTTAATAGGTGCAGCTACTTTTACTTCTATAGGAGGATGATATTTAAACCACTTCTCCTTAGGAAGATCAACATAAGTAGCAAAAGATTCATAGAAAGAAGCTACTATCTCAGAGTCAAGTCCATATTTAGTGCTAAACTTACGGAAAATATCGGTATCCATAAAAGATTTAACACAATCAAATTTAGGTGTCATACCTGACTCCTTACCTTCGTCAAGGTCCCAATCTTCAGAGTTGCGTTTAACTCTATCCAATAGGTTCCATCTAAATTCAATAGTCTTCATCATAAAAGAGCCAGCACAAGAAGTATCGAGCATGGTGCGATTGTTTTTAGAAAGCCGAGCATAAAAACTTTGCATAATTATTTCTCTCAGGAGCTCATGATTGAGGCATGAATATAACATTGATTTAAGCCTCCCCAAGCTTGAGCGAAGCTTTCTCCTTCGCGAGGCCAGAAATTATATATATATAATTGTGATCACGGTGAACAAGATGCATAGGGTAATACTTTTGTTGAAATTCCAATTTCAATCTTTTATAGTCCCACGATCTCGTATCACATAGCCTATACCAAATCAATGCGTCTTCCTTCAAAGATAAAGGGAAGACCTTCTTCTTAGCAACATCATCGGGTACACATGCAAGCTTAAATAATCCACAAACATCATCCACATATAATAAATGCTCATCAGGATGCTTTGTTCCATCTCCTGTACAAGAGTTAGCTAGCAGTCTTTCCATCATACCCGAAGGAAATTCAAAAGGAGTTTTATTTTCAATAGGTTCAGTAGGTTGAGGAGCAACTCTTTGCTCTATTGGACGGGGCGAAGATACCCCGAACAAGCCCCTCAGAGAATTACTTTCCATAGTAACAAGTGACGGTAAATTTCAGCACACTATATATATTTTTCCTTACCAAATTCCACCTACCAAAAGCGCTACACTCCCCGGCAACGGCGCCAGAAAAGAGTCTTGATGACCCAGAATTATAGGGGATCTATCATAGTCCTTTCGATAAGTAAGAGTGTCGAACCCAACGAGGAGCAGAAGGAAATGATAAGCAGTTTTCAGCAGGGTATTCTCTGCAAGTACTGAAATAAGTGGTAACAGATAGTTTTGTGATAAGGTAAATTGTAACGAGCAATAAGTAACAAAAGTAAATAAAGTGCAGCAAGGTGGCCCAATCCTTTTTGTAGCTAAGGACAAGCCGGAACAAACTCTTATAATAGGAAAAGCGCTCCCGAGGACACATGGGAATATCGTCAAGCTAGTTTTCATCACGTTCATATGATTCGCGTTCGGTACTTTGATAATTTGATATGTGGGTGGACCGGTGCTTGGGTGCTGTTCTTACTTGAACAAGCATCCCACTTATGATTAACCTCTATTGCAAGCATCCGCAACTACAACAAAAGTATTAAGGTAAACCTAACTATAGCATGAAACATATGGATCCAAATCAGCCCCTTACGAAGCAAC
This sequence comes from Triticum urartu, assembly GCF_003073215.2. Taxonomy (NCBI): domain Eukaryota; kingdom Viridiplantae; phylum Streptophyta; class Magnoliopsida; order Poales; family Poaceae; genus Triticum; species Triticum urartu. Next base: position 143,828,644 of record NC_053025.1, read on the forward strand.
GCATAAACTAGGGTTTAAGCTTCTGTCACTCTAGCAACCCATCATCTACTTATTACATCCCAATGCCTTCCTCTAGGCCCAAATAATGGTGAAGTGTTATGTAGTCGACGTTCACATAACACCACTAGAAGCTAGACAACATACATCTTATCAAAATATCAAACAAATACCAAATTCACATGACTACTAATAGCAAGACTTCTCCCTTGTCCTCAGGAACAAACGTAACTACTCACAAAGCATACTCATGTTCATAATCAGAGGGGTAATAATATGCATATAGGATCTAAACATATGATCTTCCACCAAATAAACCAACTAGCATCAACTACAAGGAGTAATCAACACTACTAGCAACCTACTAGCACCAATCCCGGACTTTGAGACAAGAATTGGATACAAGAGATGAACTAGGGTTTGGAGATGAGATGGTGATGGTGAAGATGTTGATGGAGATTGTCCTCTCCCGATGAGAGGAGTGTTGGTGATGACGATGGTGATGATTTCCCCCTCCCGGAGGGAAGTTTCCCCGGTAAAACAGCTGTGACGGAGCTCTAGATTGGTTCCGCCTTGGTTCCGCCTCGTGGCGGCGGAGTCTCATCCCGAAAGGTTGCTTCCTATTTTTTTCTCATTGAAAGAATCATATAGAAGAAGATGGACGTCGGAGACCCATCAGGGGGCCCACGAGGTAGGGGGCGCGCCCCCCACCCTCGTGAGCAGGGTGTGGGCCCCCTGGACTTCATCTTTGGCGAGGATTTTTCTTTATTTATTTTAAGGTATTCCGTGGAGTTTCAGGACTTTTGGAGTTGCGAACAATAGGTCTCGAATATTTGCTCCTTTTCCAGCCCAGAATTCCAGCTGCCGGCATTCTCCCTCCTTATGTAAACCTTATAAAATAAGAGAGAATAGCCATAAGTATTGTGACATAATGTGAGATAACAGCCCATAATGCAATAAATATCGATATAAAAGCATGATGCAAAATGGACGTATCAGCTGACTGCTAAAGAGAGAAGCAAATATGCTTCTCAACTATCCATGCTTATGGCCTTCATGGCAAACGGGTTGACAGGGGTTGATTTTGCGCGCTGCTGGATATCTTGGAGTATACTGCCCTTAAGCCAGCGCCCCGGTTTGATGTGTGAGTACACAGGAGATGTAAAGGATGCTCAGCGGCACATTGATATCCAGCTTACAGACGACGAAGTTACTGAAGCTGTAAAAAAGATGTTGAATGGACCGGAGGATGTTTGTGCTCAAACCGGCCTACACCCCGTTTGCGCCATCAATAAACCTCCAGCTGTAAGAATCATATCATTTGCATATCTGAAATTGCTTCTGTCTAAATATTCTCTGATAATGTTATTATTTTTGATAGGGCGACGATCCGTTTTGGAACAAGAAACCTCCACAAGATAAACCGGTGAAGCCAACCCGCCAAAAGGCCAAAGCTGTGAAGAAGCCTGCTAACAGGAAGAGAACCACTGCCTCCTCCGATCCACCGGCTGACGATGATGTGGGTAACCCGGATCTTGACGTAGAACTTGACTCACTTCGTTTATTTTTCATATGCCTTATTGATGATGATTATTGCCAGGACAACGCTGAATTCAGTCACGCCGATGCTGTAGAGGTAATCGCTCTTTCCTCCGATTCAGACCCTTTGCCTTCACTAAAAACCCGTCGGGCAAACCGGAAAGTTAAATTTTCTCATCCTCTTGCTTACTTGGATCCGAACTTTCTTGTGAAGACACAGCAGCACGAGGCTCGCCGCACGACCCGGCATAGCAGCCAGGTAGTTATCTCCACCGGTTTACCGAACAGCCCGGTTCGGAAACGCCATTCAGAGGTCTCTAATCGCCTTGTCACTTCACGCCCTAAAGCGGGTTGTTTTCGTCAACCTCTTAATCCGTCTGATTCCAATTATCAGGGCACTTCTCATTCATCCTCTGGCGAGTCGTCAGCCACCAAGCTTCCACCCCTCAAAACAGTTATTGGGTAAGTTGTTCACTTGCCTTATTTGTAACATGCATTTTATACGTTATACTAACCTTCATGCTTTACTTTCTCAGTGCCAAACCCAGACTAAGCAAGTAAGCTCGCCTGAACAAAACGGCAGAGGAAAACACAGTTGCTGAACTGGATAAAATACCAGACCCTGAAGAGGCCAACCTTGATGATATGCTGAATGATCCACCACCACAAGACCATGAGTTTGTTGCTGAACAGGCAGAAGTTGACACCACAGGCCCTGTTGATCAGCCGACCAGCTCTATCCGGACTGATAAACCGGCAAGTCCAGTAAAGAATACTGACAAACCGGCGACCCTAGTACGAACTGCTGAAGAAAAACATGATGACGTCCTTATTACTGGCTTTGGCCATACTGAACCAAGTAATCCTGTTGCTTTGTCAAGACATACTGCCAAAGAGGAATTCTCTGTAGTTGGCAAAGGCAAATGAAATGCTGATTTGTCAACATATGTCGCTCTGAATGCTCAAGATCTCCATTCTGGCTATCTGAACCGATTGTACACCAGCCGCGACTATGAAGTCGGTCTGGTCAATATGATGAAGGAAAAATATGAGGTAACTGTTCACATGGTTTTTGACCAAAACAAAATAGAGTGCAAATACTGTATCAAAAGTTAGATAAATGCAAATGGCAAAAATCCTTTTAATAATGGAGGGAAACTATTTAAAAATAGCCGATCGTTCAAAGCAATGACTGATGAAAATAATGGTGTGATATATTGTTGAATGTTGATATTACGGACACCGAAAAGAGCCGGTAATTATAAAATGTGATGGAAAAAATAATAATCATCAAACTATTGTCCCAAGGAAATTATAGAGGACAAATAGCTTGCATACGTATACCATCACTGACGGTAGAATTCTAATGTCAACATAAAAGCCCGGCATCTAAGACTGGCACCGGTATCGGCAAAATATAACACGTATGAGCATGGCCCCACCAAAATGTCATTGTGAATTAACTAAATTTATAGAAAATATAATCTAAAGCCAATAATAACATTGAGTCATTGGATAACACGTGCGTACGTACATACACGTATAAGCTGTACGTACATGACATGGCCTATATATAATTGATTTCCTGATCAACGCTTAGACATGCATGCATGTGTATTAGGTTCTCCAAATAAATCAAGAGGCCCATACGTGTGTTAGTCCAAGCCATGCCTGTCTGCAATTAAAGCTTAATCAAATAATTAGGCTCAATGGGCCCAAGACCTACACGTTGTAAAAACCTCGGCCTAATTAAGCCCATATTGGCTGATGAGACCTTGCCGGTTAATTAGCAATAAAGAAATAAGAGAAAGGAAAGGAGCAGCCCACGCTTCCCACGATCCACGATCTCACGTACACAGAACGTGGGCAGGCGAGCGCGGCAGCGATCCAAAAATCAGCGCTAGCCAGCCCTCCCTATAAATACCTCCTCGCTCAGCATACACAAGGGTCGCTCGTTTTCTCATCCACACGTCGCCGCTGCTGCTGCTCGCTCATCATTCACCAAGCCATCACTCACTCAATCACCTGCCCATCACTCACGCATATACATATGCTGCAACACCGCTAGCTTCGTCGCCGCCGGCCGTCCGCTCGCCGTCGTCGCCGCCGGCCGTCCGTCTCGTCGTTGTCGTCGTCGTCGCACCGCTCCTCGTCGGCCACACACGTCGTCGACCGCTCGTCGTCCGCGCCCTCATCGTCGACGTCGCCGGCTCCATATCATCTACACCGCCCACAAGCTGCTACACGCCGGCGTTGCTCATCCACATCACCACTTCACGCGTACGGGAGGAAAGCCAAGGCAAGGTTAGAATTCATGGCTACCTCCTTGCTTCCTTGTTGACGCGTTCCTGTTGCATCATATGTCTCAAACAGTAGTGGTGTTATACGTTGCTCCATATGGCACATCTTGTTTGGTCTCACGGGATCTAGCATCCTTTGTTGATACAAACCAAGATTAAATTAAGTCACTCTTGTTTTGGTCTCATGGTGATCTTGCATCCCATGTTGATACAATTCAAGACTAAAATATATCCATCGATGATGTTTTAGTTGCACCGTACACCTCATATATGTTCGGTTCTTCCAAATTAATTTTCTCTTGTCCTGGTCTCATGGAGATCTTGCATCCCATGTTGATACAATTCAAAAATAAAAATATGCCCAGTCTTGGTTTGGTCTCATGGTGATCTTGCACCTCCATGTTGATACAAGTCATGACCACAAATTATGCTCATCTTGTTTTGGTCTCATGGCGATCTTGCACACCCCCCATGTTGATACAACTCAAGAACAAATGAAATCCTCATTGTTTTGGTCTTATGGTGATCTTGCATCCCATATTGATACAACTCAACAAGTGAATTATGTTCATCTTGTTTTGGTCGCATGGTGATCTTCCATCCCCATGTTGATATAACTCAAGAACAAATTACATCCATCTTGTTTGGTCTTATGGTGGCCTTGCATCCCATGTTGATACAAATCAAGAATAGAAACAAATTAAGTTATTTGATAGATGATTTTTCTGTTGATTTGCACTAGGCAAAACATAGTGCGCTCGCAATATGGAGAAGTCCCAAATAAACTTGATGATAATATATATAGAGTTTAGCCCTATATAGCTAAACTTGAACCGACGGTTGTCATAGACTTTGTCATGTCCATGCAAAATATGAGTACAGTTTATGCTATGTTGGTGATAATACAAGTAAGAAGAAATCAACATACCTCATTTGGTTATGCTACGCATGGGCACGATGTTGCTACATGATGCTAGTACTAATACAAGTGAAGTGAAACTTGATAAATACTCTCATGCACTTGAGATGCAAAATCACATAAATGCTCGACCAGTTTTGCTTAGTCACATGTCCGTATATGATATATTTTAGACTATAGGAAAACTGGTGATGATACAATTGCATGTAGGAAATTAATGCACATGTCATAAAATAATCATTCATATGGATTAAAACTACTCCGACGCCGTAAGAGTACAAATTAGGGTTGCATATACAAACCACTCCAACAACTATGAGTATAAACTACGGTGCAAATATCACAAAATAGGACGACAACTCTCACTTGGCGATATATAAACAAATTGCCGCAGAATAGTAAGTGGTGTTATATTTACCAACCAAATGTCTCCAAAGTAGACTAGATGGATAAAATAATTGGACATGTGGTATGTAGCTAATTCTACAGTAAGCGGCATACATCCACTCAACTAAAAGATGTTAATGGTCCCTTCATATGGACGTACATATGACCAGAGTCATAATCTGGGTTTGCTTGCACTAGAAATATTGTAGTGCATTTGCATACCAAACCATATCAAATGATTTCTTCTTAGAAAATACATATATCTAGCTTACTCCAAAACAGAGTGAAGTTAGATCATGCATGCCCCATATGGCACGCGAATATTTCAAAAGCATAGATGTCATCTACTCATTATAGAAGAGAGTACTACACACATCCGTTAGTACTAAAACAAATATGATAAGTGAAAATACCCTGCATGTACAAGTTACGTGCATGATTTTTAACCATTATGATATATACATGATCAAGGTATATGTATGGGTTAATTGATCAGGAAAATCAAATATGCATGTTGACACTATGTACTACCAATATTAGTACAAATGGCATAAGATAGAATATAACTTCTAAAATAGGTCATATGCTGCAAATAAGAAACCATTACACCTGATAGCATCAACAAACTTCAAGGCTCCCCCAAGCACGCAGGTCGTCGACGATAGCGAGGAGGACTTATCTTGTAGCATATTGTCATAGGAATGTGATGTAATCCTATGTAATAGAAATGTTGGAATTCTTAATCAGGGGTCTTCTCTTCGGAGATGTAATTAACAGAATTTTTATGTAAATGTAAGAGTTCTAGAAATAAAGTACCTGCAATGTTTGATTCTATTTTTATTTTATGCATTTAAATTTCACTCTGTATCAATGACGTGGACGCGTACTCTCACGCCGCCATTTTCCCGTCATCAGTAACTTCCTCTATGCTTCCCTGCTTGTATTATTTTGCAACTTATCAACTCCAATAGCCCCCAAGTGATGGTTTAAGATATCAACTTAAACCGGGACTTTTAGTAAGTATTCAATGTGAACCTCAATGCATCTTGACTTTGCTGATGTAGCCCCCAAGGGCCGGTTTAACTTTATGAAGATAAACCGGGACTTTATAGAAGAAAATTCATGTATCAGTAGTCTTTGAATAAATAGCCATTAGCCCCAAGTGCCAAGTTGAATACTTGTATTGAGCTTGGGACTTTGCAGAAAAATGTACGAGGAAGAGCAAATATGCATTAGCCCAAGTACCGAGGACATAACTTGTTATGTGGTTGGTACTTCAAATATGTACTGTCATTTCATCATATAACTGTCGCTGTGCAGGCTGAGTTGAGCAAGAGAGAAAACCAAACTGCTGACCTGCAGGAGAATCTTAAGTCGCAACAGGCTGAAACCTCCAAGGCAAAGGAAGAACTGACCGGCGCTTTGAGCTCTATGGAGAAACTTAAAGAGGGCTTCAACAAAGAGTGGGCGGATTGGGAGACTGAAAAATCCGCTTTGGCGCAAAGGGCTGAAAAAGCAGAAGCCGCTCTTAAACCGGTGGTTGATGAATTGACCAGCGTGAAGCGGCAGGTTCATGCCATGACTGCAGCTGTGTTTGGTAAGTATCCTTGTTTCCCAAATTGAGCAAATCTTTTCATGTAGCTGCCAGTTTACTAACCCTTGCAATGATACAGGAACTCGTGTTGGCCACTTGGGATCGGATGTGCGGAAGAAGTTAAAAGCTGCCTACACTCTGATAGAGCAGCTATACTCCGGTGCACAACGGATCATCTACACTGCTTCCCACAACAATCCGCCGCCCACTTTGATCAAAGATACCATTGAAAGGTTATCTATGCTTCCTGCCCGGGTTGAGGAGCTAAAGAAATCTGCTGCTAGAACAGGTGCTTTGGCCGCCCTAATCCGGACAATAGCATGGGTGCCTGACTTTGATCCTGTTGAAGCGGCTTAGGGCTATCCCAGCTTGAAGGAAGACGGGACAAAATTTAATGAAGATGATCTCCGAATCATAAACCGGGAAGTGCGCCCACTGGCTTGTCAACTGGTTGAAGAGGCGGATCTTTCCCACTATTAAGCCAACTATATTGATGATAAAAACAAGCGGGTTGCTGCACCAATTCCTAAAGCTGAGAATCTTATCCCGCCAATCCGTAAGCACACTTACACCCCTGACATTGAACCGTCCCTGCTGATAAGTGATGAAGCTGTATTTCAAGCCTTAACTGGAATCGACTGGGCAACTGTTGATTTCCAGCCAATGGGAAGGGAGGAAGAAGTTGAATCGACGCGAGATGAGCCGCAACCGTCAGGTCAAGCCGGTGACCAAGAGTAAACCGGAGGCCGGTTTAGACTACTACATGCTGTGACATGTATTTGATAAAAACAATGATCTATTTAGGCACTAGAACGCCTTGTAATAGGCTAGTTAATATACTTGGTCTGGTATGCCTTCGTGCATATTTATCTTCAACTGATGCTTGTTTGATTCATCATACTTAAGATATGATATCCATATTCATTTGTCCAAGCTGTTTCTGCAGTCAAGAAGCTTAAAGTGCCCTGGCGGTTTACCGCCGGGCGGGTCATGATACCCATGTATATAGAACAAAAAGATGATAACTTAGGTTATAACATATAACCGAATATAGAAATATATAATACCTGCCATCTTCAGGCATGATGTTGGCTGGCCAACCTTGTAGCGGGACTTATAACCCAAATTTTGGAGGAGAAAAAACAACTCCTGTTGATATAAGGCTGGTTTATAATGTAAACCATTCCGGGCTATGATAAACACCGGTTTACTCGATAATAAGATTTCAACAGAAAATCAGACCGGGCAGATAGTCTCCGGATTATGATTTGACCGTGTTCCATCAATTTGTAATTGACACTCGAATCGGATTATTAACGCCGGTTTGGAAAAGCAACAAAAAATCTTCATAAAAAAAAAGAGAACAGAATTCAAACAAAAGCAAAATAAAACCATTATAAGCGAGGCTTTGAGCTGATCAAGAGGTGTTACCACGGTCGGACACGACCAAGCCCCCAAAAGGTGTAGCTATGGTTCGAGTCAGGCAAGTCCCCAAATGATGTTTGGCATTACGCTGATCAAGAGGTGTAGCTATGGTTCGGGTTCGACCAAGCCCCCAAGTGATGTTGTGGCCTTGCGCCGATCAAGAGGCGTAGCTATGGTTCGGATACGACCAAGCCCCCAAGTGATGTTGTGGCATTGCGCCTATCAAAAGGTGTTGCTATGGTTCGGACACGACCAAGCCCCCAAGTGATGCTGTGGCATTGCGCCTATCAAAAGGTGTTGCTATGGTTCGGACACGACCAAGCCCCCAAGTGATATAATATAAAGCCTTTGAGAAGCTAAATCAAGGGGTAAACGGACGCCGCTTTAAGAACAGAAGCTCCATGGAACCACTCATGATGTAAAAATAACAGATACCCCGCTTTAGTTGAGGTTCCGGTTTATTGTATTGACCATAATATATACATTGTCATAATATGTACACAAGTAGAGCCTACAGCTCAAGTATAGTAGGGCCGAAGATGAGCAATATTCCACGGCCGGTTGGTCTCCTCCGACTTACGCGAGTCTTTGCGCTCTCGAACATCGATTAGGTAGTATGACCCGTTGTGTAGATTCTTGTTGACCACAAAAGGTCCTTCCCAAGGTGGGGATAACTTGTGCATGTCCGTCTGATGCTGGATGAGCCGAAGCACCAAATCTCCTTCTTGAAAGGTTCTGGTTCAAACCCGGCGGCTATGGAAGCGACGCAGATCCTGCTGGTAAATGGCCGAACGGGCGCTGCTATATCAAGCTCCTCATCTAACAGGTCAAGAGCTTCTTGCCGTGCCTTCTCGTTATCAGCTTCAACATATGCCGCTACACAAGGTGAGTCATGACGTATGTCACTGGGAAGAACCGCCTCCGCTCCATAAACCATGAAGAACGGCATGTATCCTGTCGATCTGTTGGGTGTGGTGTTGATGCTCCATAATACCGAAGGTACCTCCTCAACCCAACAACCCGGCGTCCGCTGCAAAGGAACCAAAGCCGGGGTTTGATGCCTCGCAAGATCTCTTGATTAGCCCTCTCTGCTTGACCATTGGACTGTGGGTGAGCCACTGATGATACATCAAGTCGGATGTGCTCATGTTGACAGAACTCCTTCATGGCACCCTTTGACAGATTGGTACCATTGTCAGTGATAATGCTATGTGGAAAGCCAAACTGGAAAATCACCTTTTTGATGAATTGAACTGTCGTGGCCGCATCACACTTGCTAACTGGCTCTACCTCTACCCACTTTGTGAACTTGTCAACCACCACCAAAAGGTGGGTCTTCTTGTCCTTGGACCTCTTGAAAGGCCCAACCATATCCAGCCCCCAAGTCGCAAACGGCCAAGTAATTGGAATCATCCTCAATTCTTGAGACGGTACATGGGCGCGTCTTGAGAACTTCTGACAGCCATCACATCGTCTGGCCAAGTCCTCGGCATCAGCATGAGCTGTCAACCAATAAAATTTGTGACGAAACGCTTTGGCCACCAAAGATTTTGAACCGGCATGATGACCACGGTCTCCTTCATGAATTTCAAGCAAAATTTCACAGCCTTCTTCAGGAGACACACAACGCTGGAACGCCCCTGTCACACTGCAATGATGCAACTCTCCATTGATAATAGTCATGGACTTGGACCGCCGGATTATCTTCCTGGCCAGACTCTCATCCTCTGGTAACTCGCCCCGGTTCATATACGCCAGGTAAGGAACTGTCCAATCCGGGATAATATGAAGGGCCTCCACCAACTGAGCTTCCGGATCAGGAATAGCCAAATCCTCTTCACCAGGGAGCTTGACAGACGGGTTATGCAGAACATCCAAGAAGACATTAGGCGGAACCGGTTTACGTTGAGAATCCAGGCGGCTTAAAGCGTCCGCCGCTTCGTTATTCCGCCGGTCCACATGATCCACCTGATACCCCTTAAAGTGACCTGCAACAATGTCCACCTCCCGACGATATGCTGCCATGAGTGGGTCCTTGGAATCCCAAGTGCCAGACACCTGCTGAGCCACCAGGTACGAGTCACCAAAGCACTTAATCCGGCTTAAGTTCATTTCCTTAGCCATCCGAAGACCATGGAGTAAAGCTTCATACTCAGCTGCATTGTTAGTGCAAGGGAACATTAAACGGAGAACATAACAGAACTTATCACCTCGTGGGGAAGTTAATATGACTCCAGCCCCCGAGCCCTCCAATTGCATGGACCCATCAAATTGAATAGTCCAATAAGTGTGATCCGGCTTCTCTTCACGTGCTTGTAGCTCTGTCCAATCATTGATGAAATCCACAAGTGCTTGAGATTTAATCGCCGTTCGGGGTATGTATTTCAACCCGTGAGGCCCAAGCTCTATAGCCCACTTGGCAATCCGGCCAGCTGCTTCCCAGTTCTGGATTATATCTCCCAAAGGAGCAGAGCTGACCACTATGATGGGATGACCTTGGAAATACTGCTTAAGCTTCCGGCTTACCATGAAAACTCCATACACCAACTTCTGCCAATGCGGGTACCTTTGCTTGGACTCAATAAGTACCTCACTGATATAGTAAACCGGACGTTGAACCGGATATTCCTTGCCTGCCTCCTTGCGCTCCACCACAATAGCCACGCTGACTGCTCAAGCGTTAGCTGCCACATATAACAACAACGGTTCCTTGTCAACTGGAGCAGCAAGAACCGGTGGATTAGCCAGCTGCCACTTTAAGTCCTCAAACGCCTCATCTGCGGCAGAACTCCAGACGAAGTTATCGGTTTTCCTCAGCATCTGATACAAAGGAATGGCCTTCTCGCCGAGGCGGCTGATAAACCGGCTCAACGCGGCAATCCGGCCCGGCAAGCGTTGAACGTCATTGATACACTTCGGTTTAGCCAAGGAGGTGATGGCCTTGATCTTTTCCGGATTAGCCTCAATGCCCCTGTTAGACACCAAAAATCCCAAAAGCTTGCCTGCCGGTACACCAAAAACGCACTTGGCCGGGTTAAGCATCATCTTGTAAACCCGCAGGTTATCAAAAGTTTCCTTCAAATCATCAATCAGAGTTTCCTTCTTCCTTGACTTGACCACAATATCATCCACATAGGCATGAACATTACGGCCGATTTGCTTATGAAGGCAATTCTGCACACAACATTGATAAGTCACCTGGGCACTCTTGAGCCCAAAGGGCATAGACACATAGCAGAAGGCTCCAAAGGGAGTTATGAAGGCCGTCTTTTCCTGGTCCTTAACTGCCATCTTGATCTGATGATAACCATAATATGCATCTAAAAAGCTCAAACGCTCACACCCCGCCGTAGCATCAATAATTTGATCAATACGGGGGAGAGCAAAAGGATCTGCTGGACAAGCTTTGTTGAGATCTGTGTAGTCCACACACATACGCCAGGTGCCGTTCTTCTTAAGGACCAGCACCGGATTAGCCAACCATTCAGGATGGAAAACTTCAACAATAAATCCAGCCGCTAAGAGCCTGGCCACTTCCTCTCCAATAGCCTTGCGCCTTTCTTCATTGAACCGATGGAGAAACTGCTTCACCGGTTTATACTTAGGATCAACATTAAGAGTGTGCTTAGCGAGTTCTCTCGGTACACCTGGCATGTCAGAAGGCTTCCATGCAAAGATGTCCCGAGTCTCATGGATGAACTCGATGAGCGCGCTTTCCTATTTCGAATCCAAGTTAGCGCTGATGCTGAACTGCTTGGACGAGTCACCAGGTATGAAGTCAACAAGCTTAGTCTCATCAGCTGATTTAAACTTCAGGGCCGGATCATGCTCTGTAGTTGGCTTCTTTAACGAAGTCATGTCTGCCGGATCAACATTATCTTTGTAAAATTTTAACTCTTCCGTGGCACAAACCGACTCAGCATAAGCCGCATCACCTTCTTCACATTCTAGAGCGATCCTGCGGCTCCCATGGATGGTTATAGTTCCCTTGTGACCCGGCATCTTGAGCTGCAGATAAACATAGCAGTGTCGTGCCATAAATTTAGCATAAGCCGGCCGTCCAAACAGGGCGTGATACGGACTTCTGATTTTCACCACTTCAAAGGTCAATTTTTCTGATCTTGAGTCATGATCATCTCCAAAAGCCACCTCCAGATCTATCTTTCCAACAGGATATGCCGATTTACCAGGCACCACGCCATGGAACACCGTACTGGACAGTTTAAGATTTTTATCTGTCAACCCCATGTGATGGAAGGTTTCATAACAAAGGATGTTGATACTGCTTCCTCCATCCATGAGTACCTTGGTGAACTTATAACCTCCAACCTGAGGTGCCACCACCAATGCCAGATGACCCGGATTGTCAACCTGGGGTGGATGATCCTCTCTACTCCATACAATTGGCTGCTCAGACTAGCGTAAGTAACGGAGCACTGTCGGTTCAACGGAATTCACTGCCCTCTTATGAAGTTTTTGTTGGGTTTCGTAGTAATTTCAAAAAATTTCCTACGCACACGCAAGATCATGTGATGCATAGCAACGAGAGGGGAGAATGTTGTCTACGTACCCAACACAGACCGATTGCGGAAGCGCTGACACGACATAGAGGAAGTAGTCGTTCGTCTTCACGATCCAACTGATCAAGCACCGAAACTACGGCACCTCCGAGTTCGAGCACACGTTCAGCTCGATGACAATCCCCGGACTCCGATCCAGTGATGTGTCGGGGAAGAGTTCCGTCAGCACGACGGCGTGGTGATGATCTTGATGAATTACAGCAGCAGTGCTTCGCCTAAACTCCTCTACAGTATTATCGAGGAATATGGTGGCTGGGGGCACCGCACACGGCTAAGGAATAGATCACGTGGATCAACTTGTGTGTTTCTGGGGTGCCTCTGCCTCAGTATATAAAGGAGCCAAGGGGGAGGGGGCGCCGGCCAGGAGGAGGGCGCCGGAGGAGTCCTACTCCTTCCGGGAGTAGGACTCCCCCCCGCAATCCTAGTTGGACTAGGATTCCCCGAGGGGGAAAGAGGGAGAGGGGGGCCGGCCACCTCTCCTAGTCCTAATAGGACTAGGGGAGGGGCGAAGCGCGCAGCCACCTTGGGCTGCCCCTTTCTCCTTTCCACTAAAGCCCATTAAGGCCCATATGGCTCCCGGGGGGTTCCGGTAACCTCCCGGTACTCCGGTAAAATCCCGATTTCACCCGGAACAATTCCGATATCCAAACATAGTCTTGCAACATACTAAACGATCGGGTGCTAAGCTAATGGAATGGGTCATGTCAATCAGATCATTCAACTAATGATGTGACCTCGTTAATCAAATAACAACTCATTGTTCATGGTCAGGAAACATAACCATCTTTGATTAACGAGCTAGTCAAGTAGAGGCATACTAGTGACACTTTGTTTGTCTATGTATTCACACATGTATTATGTTTCCGGTTAATACAATTCTAGCATGAATAATTAACATTTATCATGATTATAAGGAAATAAATAATAACTTTATTATTGCCTCTAGGGCATATTTCCTTCAGTCTCCCACTTGCACTAGAGTCAATAATCTAGATTACACTGTAATGATTCTAACACCCATGGAGCCTTGGTGCTGATCATGTTTTGCTCGTGGAAGAGGCTTAGTCAACGGGTCTGCAACATTCAGATCCGTATGTATCTTGCAAATCTCTATGTCTCCCACCTGGACTAGATCCCAGATGGAGTTGAAGCGTCTCTTGATGTGTTTGGTCCTTTTGTGAAATCTGGATTCCTTTGCCAAGGCAATTGCACCAGTATTGTCACAAAAGATTTTCATTGGACCCACATAGAGGAAGTAGTCGTTCGTCTTCACGATCCAACGGGTGCCTCTGCCTCAGTATATAAAGGAGCCAAGGGGGAGGGGGCGCCGGCCAGGAGGAGGGCGCCGGAGGAGTCCTACTCCTTCCGGGAGTAGGACTCCCCCCCGCAATCCTAGTTGGACTAGGATTCCCCGAGGGGGAAAGAGGGAGAGGGGGGCCGGCCACCTCTCCTAGTCCTAATAGGACTAGGGGAGGGGCGAAGCGCGCAGCCACCTTGGGCTGCCCCTTTCTCCTTTCCACTAAAGCCCATTAAGGCCCATATGGCTCCCGGGGGGTTCCGGTAACCTCCCGGTACTCCGGTAAAATCCCGATTTCACCCGGAACAATTCCGATATCCAAACATAGTCTTCCAATATATCAATCTTTACATCTCGACCATTTCGAGACTCCTCGTCATGTCCGTGATCACATCGGGACTCCGAACAACCTTCGGTACATCAAAATGCATAAACTCATAATATAACTATCATCGTAACCTTAAGCGTGCGGACCCTACAGGTTCGAGAACAATGTAGACATGACCGAGACACGTCTCCGGTCAGTAACCAATAGCGGGACCAGGATGCCCATATTGGCTCCTACATATTCTACGAAGATCTTTTATCGGTCAGACCGCATAACAACATACGTTGTTCCCTTTGTCATCGGTATGTTACTTGCCCGAGATTCGATCGTCGGTATCCAATACCTAGTTCAATCTCGTTACCGGCAAGTCTCTTTACTCGTTCCGTAATACATCATCTCACAACTAACATATTAGTTGTAATGCTTGCAAGGCTTATGTGATGTGCATTACCGAGAGGGCCCAGAGATACCTCTCCGACAATCGAAGTGACAAATCCTAATCTCGAAATACGCCAACCCAACATGTACCTTTGGAGACACCTATAATGCTCCTTTATAATCACCCAGTTACGTTGTGACGTTTGGTAGCACCCAAAGTGTTCCTCCGGCAAACGGGAGTTGCATAATCTCATAGTTATAGGAACATGTATAAGTCATGAAGAAAGCAATAGCAACATACTAAACGATCGGGTGCTAAGCTAATGGAATGGGTCATGTCAATCAGATCATTCAACTAATGATGTGACCTCGTTAATCAAATAACAACTCATTGTTCATGGTCAGGAAACATAACCATCTTTGATTAACGAGCTAGTCAAGTAGAGGCATACTAGTGACACTTTGTTTGTCTATGTCTTCACACATGTATTATGTTTCCGGTTAATACAATTCTAGCATGAATAATAAACATTTATCATGATTATAAGGAAATAAATAATAACTTTATTATTACCTCTAGGGCATATTTCCTTCAGTCTCCCACTTGCACTAGAGTCAATAATCTAGATTACACTGTAATGATTCTAACACCCATGGAGCCTTGGTGTTGATCATGTTTTGCTCGTGGAAGAGGCTTAGTCAACGGGTCTGCAACATTCAGATCCGTATGGATGCACTAGGTATGACACCTAGATCGGATATGAACTCCTTCATCCAGACTCCTTCGTTACTCCGCTTCACATGTAGATCCCGCTACGACGCTTTGTTTAGAACTGCACCAACTAACAGCTCCACCGTTTAATGTAAACACGTATCCGGTTTGCGATTTAGAATCGTCCGGATCAGTGTCAAAGCTTGCATCAACATAACCTTTTACGGTGAGCTCTTTGTCACCTCCATATACGAGAAACATATCCTTAGTCCTTTTCAGGTATTTTAGGATGTTCTTGACCGCTGCCCAGTGATCCAATCCTGGATTACTTTGGTACCTCCCTGCCAAACTTACAGCAAGGCACACATCAGGTCTGGTACACAGCATTGCATACATGATAGAGCCTATGGCTGAAGCATAGGGAACATCTTTCATTTTCTCTCTATCTTCTGCAGTGGTCGGGCATTGAGTCTTACTCAACTTCACACCTTGTAACACAGGCAAGAACCCTTTCTTTGCTTGATCCATTTTGAACTTCTTCAAAACTTTGTCAAGGTATGTGCTTTGTGAAAGTCCAATTAAGCGTCTTGATCTATCTCTATAGATCTTAATGCCTAATATGTAAGCAGCTTCACCGAGGTCTTTCATTGAAAAACTCTTATTCAAGTATCCCTTTATGCTATCCAGAAATTCTATATCATTTCCAATTAGTAATATGTCATCCACATATAATATCAGAAATGCTACAGAGCTCCCACTCACTTTCTTGTAAATACAGGCTTCTCCGAAAGTCTGTATAAAACCAAATGCTTTGATCACACTATCAAAGCATTTATTCCAACTCCGAGAGGCTTGCACCAGTCCATAAATGGATCGCTGGAGCTTGCACACTTTGTTAGCTCCCTTTGGATCGACAAAACCTTCCGGTTGCATCATATACAACTCTTCTTCCAGAAATCCATTCAGGAATGCAGTTTTGACATCCATCTGCCAAATTTCATAATCATAAAATGCAGCAATCGCTAACATGATTCGGACAGACTTAAGCATCGCTACAGGTGAGAAATTCTCATCGTAGTCAACCCCTTGAACTTGTCGAAAACCTTTCGCGACAAGTCGAGCTTTGTAGACAGTAACATTACCATCAGCATCAGTCTTCTTCTTGAAGATCCATTTATTCTCAATTGCTTGCCGATCATCGGGCAAGTCAACCAAAGTCCATACTTTGTTCTCATACATGGATCCCATCTCAGATTTCATGGCTTCAAGCCACTTTGCGGAATCTAGGCTCACCATCGCTTCTTCATAGTTTGTAGGTCCATCATGATCTAGTAGCATGACTTCCAGAACAGGATTACCGTACCACTCTGGTGCGGATCTTACTCTGGTTGATCTACGAGGTTCAGTAGTATCTTGATCTGAAGTTTCATGATCATTATCATTAGCTTCCTCACTAACTGGTGTAGGTGTCACTGAAACAGTTTTCCATGATGTACTACTTTCCAGTAAGGGAGCAGGTACAGTTACCTCGTCAAGTTCTACTTTCCTCCCACTCACTTCTTTCGAGAGAAACTCCTTCTCTAGAAAGGATCCATTCTTAGCAACGAATGTCTTGCCTTCGGATCTGTGATAGAAGGTGTAACCAACAGTCTCCTTTGGGTATCCTATGAAGATACATTTCTCTGATTTGGGTTCGAGCTTCTCAGGTTGAAGTTTTTTCACATAAGCATCGCAGCCCCAAACTTTAAGAAACGACAACTTTGGTTTCTTGCCAAACCATAGTTCATAAGGTGTCGTCTCAACGGATTTTGATGGTGCCCTATTTAACGTGAATGCGGCCGTCTCTAAAGCATAACCCCAAAACGATAGCAGTAAATCTGTAAGAGACATCATAGATCGCACCATATCTAGTAAATTACGATTACGACGTTCGGACACACCATTAGCTGTGGTGTTCCGGGTGGCGTGAGTTGCCAAACTATTCCAAGTTTTTCAAATGTACACCAAACTCGTAACTCAAATATTCTCCTCCACGATCAAATCGTAGAAACTTTATTTTCTTGTTATGATGATTTTCAACTTCACTCTGAAATTCTTTGAACTTTTCAAACGTTTCAGACTTATGTTTCATTAAGTAAGTCATCTTGCCCATGAGGCACGGTTCGCAAGTACCAAGTGATTCATAATCAAGTGGTTCCAAAAGTCCATCAGTATGGAGTTTCTTCATGCGCTTTACACCGATATGACCTAGTACATTAAGGGCGTGCATGAGTTTCTCGGTGCGGCTGAGGCAAACAAGCAGAATGGTTTTATGTGTTGTCCATGCACTGAATGTGGGAATATGAGGTCTTACTCTAACCGGAAAATCCTTCACTCCCACCTGCTTTACAAGGGTTTCATGCCACACTATTATGTTTGGACGAGGCACGGAGAAATAGGGGTTATGATGGAAGACGGCGAAGAAGAAGACCAGACGATGTGCCCAATGATGCTGCCACGGGTGAAGCTGCTAAAGATCAAGAGGAACCAGACGATGTGCCCGATGATGATGATCTCCGCTGGGTCATTGTCGATGCAAGGACGCAATGCATTAGTCAAAAGGAGAAGCTGAAGTTCGATCGCATGTTAGAGGATCACAAAAAAGGGTTCATGCCAAGTTGATGCGATGGCACAGTGAGAACCGAAAGAAAGATGGGAAGTTGAGAGCACCCGCTGACGGGTCGCGGTGGAGAAAAATCGAGAGAAAGTACTGGGATGAGTTTGCAAAGGACCCAAGGAATGTATGGTTTGCTTTAAACACGGATGGCATTAATCCTTTCGGGGAGCAGAGCAGCAATCACAGCACCTGGCCCGTGACTCTATGTATGTATAACCTTCCTCCTTGGATGTGCATGAAGCGGAAGTTCATTATGATGCCAGTTCTCATCCAAGGCCCTAAGCAACCCGGCAACGAAATTGATGTGTACCTAAGGCCATTAGTTGAAGAACTTTTACAGCTGTGGAATGGAAATGGTGTACGTACGTGGGATGAGCACAGACAGGAGGAATTTAACCTTAAGGCGTTGCTGTTCGTGACCATCAACGATTGGCCCGCTCTCAGTAACCTTTCAGGACAGACAAAACAAGGATACCACGCATGCACGCACTGTTTAGATGACACTGAAAGTATATACCTGGACAAATGCAGGAAGAATGTGTACCTGGGCCATCGTCGATTTCTTCTGACCAACCATCAATGTCGAAAGAAAGGCAAGCATTTCAAAGGCGAGGCAGATCACCGGAAGAAGCCCGCCATGCGCACCGGTGATCACGTGCTTGCTATGGTCAATGATTTACACTACGTAATCTTTGGAAAGGGTCTCGGTGGACTAGCTGTTCTGAATGACGCTGAGGGACACGCACCCATGTGGAAGAAGAAATCTATATTTTGGGACCTACCCTACTGGAAAGACCTAGAGGTCTGCTCCTCAATCGACGTGATGCACGTGACGAAGAACCTTTGCGTGAACCTGCTAGGCTTCTTGGGCGTGTATGGGAAGACAAAAGATACACCTGAGGCACGAGAGGACCTGCAACATTTGCACGAAAAAGACGGCATGCCTCCGAAGCAGTATAAAGGTCCTGCCAGCTACGCTCTTACAAAAGAAGAGAAAGAAATCTTCTTTGAATGCCTGCTCAGTATGAAGGTCACGACTGGCTTCTCGTCGAATATAAAGGGAATAATAAATATGCCAGAGAAAAAGTTTCAGAACCTAAAGTCTCATGACTGCCACGTGATTATGACGCAACTGCTTCCGGTTGCATTGAGGGGGCTTCTACCGGAAAACGTCCGATTAGCCATTGTGAAGCTATGTGCATTCCTCAATGCAATCTCTCAGAAGGTGATCGATCCAGAAATCGTACCAAGGCTAAGGAGTGATGTGGCGCAATGTCTTGTCAGTTTCAAGCTGGTGTTCCCACCATCCTTCTACAATATCATGACGCACGTCCTAGTTCATCTAGTCGACGAGATTGTCATCCTGGGGCCCGTATTTCTACACAATATGTTCCCCTTTGAGAGGTTCATGGGAGTCCTAAAGAAATATGTCCGTAACTGCGCTAGGCCAGAAGGAAGCATCTCCATGGGCCATCAAACAGAGGATGTTATCGGGTTTTGTGTTGACTTCATTCCTGGCCTTAACAAGATAGGTCTCCCTAAATCGCGGTATGAGGGGAGACTGACTGGAAAAGGCACTCTTGGAAGAGACTCAATAATATGCAGGGACGGATATTCTTGGTCTCAAGCACACTACATAGTTCTACAGAACTCTACCTTGGTGACCCCGTATGTCGATGAACACAAGAACAGTCTGCGCTCCAAACACCCGGAGCAGTGCGACGACTGGATTACATGTGAACACATCAGGACTTTCAACGGTTGGTTGGAAACACGTCTCAGAGGTGACAACACTGTTTGTGATGAGTTGTACTTGTTGTCCAGGG
This sequence comes from Triticum urartu, assembly GCF_003073215.2. Lineage (NCBI taxonomy): Eukaryota > Viridiplantae > Streptophyta > Magnoliopsida > Poales > Poaceae > Triticum > Triticum urartu. The sequence continues at coordinate 143,848,582 of NC_053025.1, forward strand.
GACCATCTTTGACTGTATTGACTTACAAAGGATACGAGATAAATGGGAATACATTTTACACGATCACCCAAGATCAAAAGAGCACCAACCAAAACAGCGGTGTCCGCTTTGATGCAGCAACCGAGAGCGGAAAGGACACATATTATGGTTACATAGTGGACATATGGGAACTTGACTACGGACCTGATTTTAAGGTCCCTTTGTTTAAGTGCAAATGGGTCAATCTGTTAGGCGGCGGGGTACAGGTAGACCCACAGTACGGAATGACAACAGTGGATCTGAAAAATCTTGGGTACACTGACGAACCGTTCGTCCTAGCCAATGATGTGGCACAGGTTATCTATGTGAAGGACATGTCTACCAAACCGAGAAAAAGAAAAGATAATGAAGCGAATACATCATACGATGAGCCAAAGCACCACATAGTTCTTTCAGGAAAAAGGGACATCCTGGGAGTGGACGGCAAGACAGACATGTCTGAAGATTATGAAAAGTTTCATGAAATTCCTCCGTTCAATGTCAAGGCTGACCCAAGCATCCTGATAAACAATGAAGATTATCCATGGTTACGGCGCAATAAGCAAATGACACAAGCGAAGAAAAAGTGAAGACTCTCTCCCGCAATAAGCAAATGCTATGTGGGTGAAATTATGATACCATCCCAACTTTCAACTTTTTCAGAGTTCATTTGAAATGCTTTCATGTCTTATGGTTCCAAACTTTGATACTTCGAAAGTGATTGTCCATTTTGTACACGAAGTGCATCAAGTTTTTGTCGTAACCCTCTAGAATAAATTAATAGCAAACAGAATGAACTACAAAAATTTTATGAAAATAAAAACAATCAATTAAAATATTATGTTATGATCAACTAAAATAAAACTATAATATTCTTCAATAGCAAAAAGAATATAATTTTTGTGACCTAAAATCAAACTATAAGTATTTAATTGTAAGTATAAATAAAAAATAAATAGCAAAGAAGAAAAAAAATTCTATTTTTATAGTAAAGTTATTCATAAACTAGTGATTCACACAAATTTTATAAAATTCCAATTTAAACTATTCAAAATTTTAAAACTAATGGCACTAACAGGAAGTTTATAATTTTTGTGACCTAAAATCAAAAAGAAATCACTAAAAAACTATAAGTATTTAGTTGTAAGTATAAATAAAAAATAAATAGAAAAATATTCTATTTTTATAGTAAAGTTATTCATAAACTAGTGATTCACACAAATTTTAAAAATTCCAATTTAAACTATTCAAAATTTAAAACTAATGGCACTAACAGAAAGTTTATAATTTTTGTGACCTAAAAGCAAAAAGAAATCACTAAAAAACTGTAAGTATTTAGTTTTAAGTAGAAATAAAAAATAAAAACCAAAAAATTGAAAAAACAAAAAATGCCACCTACTGGGCCTCCACGGCCTGAATACGACTAGAAACCCTACATGGGCCAGGATTCAGGCCCGCAGAGGCCCAATAGGCCCACAGGCAGTAGCAAGTTTAGGCCCGAAAGCCTGCATTAGAGAGGAGCTCGAATGGAGAGGCACAGCAAGGCTTATAAACTAGTGCCGGCGCCCTTCCGCTAGCGATGTGGGACTAAACTTTTGGGCGCGGGCAGCACAAGGGCATTGGTCCCGGTTGGTGGCACCAACCGGGACTAAAGGGTGCATTGGTCACGGTTCGTGCCACCAACCGTGACCAGCTTAGTCCCGGGTCGTAGCACCAACCGGGACCAATGCTTTTGGTATATAAGCTGGACTTGTGAAATTCTCGATTCAGTTCGATCGATCTCCTCATCCTCTCCGTCCTCCCCCTCAAAGTGAGCCCCCGTCTCGAGTGCCACTCTTGCGCCCGAGCGCCCTTGCTCCGCCCCTGCTCCATGGTCGCCGCCGGCCCCGATGCATTCAAGAGTAGAAGGAGAGGAGAAGTAGAGGAGAGGAGAAGTGGAGCAGCAGCAATGCGCTGTCCACTTTTCTGAATTTTTTGGAATTTCTGAATTTTTTTGTCCATATAGAAGGTGTTTGATGAAATGCTAGATGGCTTTGGGCATTTTTGGAATTTTAAAAAAAATTGTGGTGAGGTACTGATGCAAGACAAAGGCGATGGCAAAATTTCAGAATTTTTGGAGAGGTTTAGAATAGGTTTTCAACAAGTTATTTGAATCCGATTCAAATTTCATTTGAATGAAATTTGAAAATTTTGAACTATGGATCATAATATGCTAAATATGTCAAAAATGTTTTTTTATATGATGTTTTTTTTCATATATGTATTCATTTTTTTATTTAGGTTGTTAATTAGTAGATATCGATTTTAGGTTAGTGTAGAGGAAAAAGTAAAATAAGGAAAAGGAAGAAAAGAGGAAGAAGGAAGAAGAAGAAGAAGAAAAGGAAGGAGTGGAAAAAGGAAAATAAGAAGAGGAAGACTTCTTTTTTTTCTTCGATCTTCTCCTCTATTTTGTTCATGGATATATGCTAAAGAAACCGAGGGGGTGATAGATGATGATGAGGGGCCGAGAGTGGGACGAGAGGTCGAGAGGTGTCGAGGGGAGAAAAAATATGTTATCAGGGACGAGGGTCATCGAGGGGTCGAGAGAGGGACGAGGGGTCGAGAGAACTAAATAATAAGAAGAAGAGGAGAAGAAGACGAGGAGAAATGAATAAGAAGAAGAAAAAAGAAGAAAAAAGAAGAAAAAGAAGAGGATAAGAAGAAAGGAATAGTGGAGAAGAAGAGAAAATAGAATATATTCTATTTTCTCTTGTTCTCCACTATTCCTTTCTTCTTCTCCTCTTTTTTTTCTTCTTTTTTTTCTTCGACACATGGGGGGGGGGGTCGAGAACGTCGGACATTCATGAGAGAGGCGAGGAAGAAGGGGAAGAAGAGGGAGAAGAAGAGGAGAGGAAGAAGAGGAAGTCTTCTCCTCTATTCTTTCTTTTCTTCTTTTTTCTTCTTCTTCTTCCTCTTTATTTTATCGGGAACGAGGGTCGTCGAGAGGTCGAGGAGCGGTAGAGGAGAAACCCTAAATAGAAAGTATCGTCAGTGTGAGATACATGTACCGTCGGTGTCGGACACTACACCCACATCCCACAAGTGGCGCGGGCTTCGACGCCCACGTCACTTGTGGGACGTGGATGTAGTGTCCGACACCGAAGGCCACATGTATCTCACACCCACGATACTTGCTAGCTATTTAGGGTTTCCTCTACCGAAAAGAAGAGGAGAAATAAATAAGAAGAAGAAGAAAGAAGAAAAAGAAGAGGAGAAGAAGAAATGAATAGTGGAGAAGAAGAGAAAATAGAATAAAAAGAAGAGGAGAAGAAGAAATGAATAGTGGAGAAGAAGAGAAAATAGAATATATTCTATTTTCTCTTTTCTCCACTATTCCTTTCTTCTTCTCCTCTTTTTTTCTTCTTTTCTTCTTCTTCTTCTTCTTCTTCTTCTTCTTCTTATTAGCCGGAAGTAGAGAGAGGTTTCCTAGTGTCAAAGTATTGAAGAAATCCATGCCTTCATCATTAGCCGGAAGTAACCAGGGCATGTTGGTACGAAGTTCTGCAAAGTTATTCTGGAATGGAGTCCCGGATAGAATAATCCGCTTTTTGGTACGAATTCAGCAAAGGCCTTCTAAATAGCGATATTCGGAAGGCTCTTGCTGAACTTTGTACCAAAAAGCGAATTATCCTATCTGGTACTCCGTTCCAGAACAACTTTGAAGAGCTTCGTACCATCATGCACATGTTACTTTCGCCTAATGATGAAGACATGGTTTTGTTGAATCCTTTGACACTAGGCAACCTCCCGACCCCTCGGCGATCCTCTCGAAAAAGAGGAAGAAGAGGGTCGTCTAGGGGTCGAGGGTTCCAGGGTCGTCGAGGGTTCGAGGGGTCGAGGATCGCCGAGGGGTCAAGAGAGGTTTCCTAGTGTCCATGTTGGTACGAAGTTCTGCAAAGTTGTTCTGGAATGGAGTCCCGGATAGAATAATCCGCCTTTTGGTACGAATTCAGCAAAGGCCTTTCAAATAGCGATATTCGGAAGGCTCTTTCTGAACTTTGTACCAAAAAGCGAATTATCCTATCTGGGACTCCGTGCCAGAACAACTTTGAAGAGCTTCGTACCATCATGCACATATTACTTTCGCCTAATGATGAAGACATGGTTTTGTTGAATCCTTTGACACTAGGCAACCTCCCGACCCCTCGGCGATCCTCTCGAACATGAGAGGAAGAAGAGGGTCGTCTAGGGGTCGAGGGTTCTTCTCCTCTATTCTTTCTTCTCCTCTTATTTTTCTTCTTCTTCCTCTTTTTTTTATCGGGAACGAGGGTCGTCGAGGGACATAGATGTAGTGTCGTCGTTGTCGATATATACCCCCTCCCGATAGCTTACTATGATTAGGTAGCTAGTTCTACGTTTGGCACTAATATATACATCTGTCATGTTTGAATAATAATTTCCATGTTGTAAATATTTGTAGAAACTATGGACACCGCCCTAGACGAAGCAACAAAAGAAGCGTTGTTGAGGGACATAATCGCAGAAGGAAGTGATGCCATCTCGTTGTTTCTCAACGAAACCGATGCCTAATGCCGGTGCAAGAAGAAGAACATGAGGACGGCTCCGGTGACCCAATGCCGGTGCAAGAAGGAGACCGTGATGACAGCTTCGGTGACCGAACCGAGTCCGGCCAGGTATATATATTAGTTAAGCCTATGCTGACTAGCTGATTGATGCATTCATTGTTTTGGTATGTACACATATTAATTAAGTCTTTGTTCTTTTTTCTAGCCCTCCGAATCGAGCACAACTTCGGTAAAGAGACGAGGCCCGAAGAAAAATTTGAGCTCGGATGAAAAGTTTGAGATCATAGCAATCGCGCCCGACGGCCAACCTATTGAACCCCTCCGGACAAAGAGCGCATTTGTTGCTCAGTGCGGGGTTCTGGTTAGGGACAAGATCCCGATAAGCATCCAGCAATGGTTTAAGCTGGCTACAGAAGACCCTGAGGTGTCTTATGTCAATGATATGTAGAAAAATGATCTTTGGACTGAGCTGAAGTCAAATTTCACCCTACCGCCTGAGGATAATCTACTCCGGAGGAGAAGGTAGATCGGGTGAAAGTGAAGCGCACTCTGGCTGCCCTGACAAAACCACCGAAGTCTGATCCGCCAAAAGGAAACTATGACCGCATTATTGGAAAGGAATTTGCCGAAGCGGAGCGGTCGGGAAGTACTGTCAGTGATCAAAGGCTGAAAGAACGACGAGCTGGGAAACAAATTGCCCAGTCGGCGAACAAGCGAAGCAATCGTGCCCCCCGCTCAAGGTGCCTAGCCACAACGTCGATAATGATCCGAGGATGGTGCCCGGTTATAGCAATCTTGCAGATTACCTGCCCGACGAAGTACATTATGAACCCATGGAGGTGCAGATACAAAGATATGAGTACGGGAAGCCTCTCGTCAAAGATGAAAGATCTCTATCAACGATGATGCGAAGATTGCATGATTGGTACTTGAAAATCTGCAGAGACTCTGGGGGGAGGACTACTTTGTATGCGAGAGTTAAACCGGAGCATGACCTCGTTGGAATTGATCTGTTGCCTGTTCCATTTGAGGAGTTCTATCAGTTTTTCAATCAATTGGCCCTCGATAAAACAACGGTCGCCTGCTACTGTCTGTAAGTAGTACTACTTCTGTCATTAAGTTTCTCTATATAGCTTAGCTCTTTCATTGCATGTATTTATAATCATCCTCACTATATTAAGCAGATTGAAGATCGCCGAATTGAAGAAAAGACAAGTCGGTGATATTGGGTTCATTAACACATATCTCATAGATGCAACTCAGGTTAAACTTCATGCCGCAGCTACCGAGGCCAGCTTGCTACGATCGTTCGTAATAAATCAAAACAAAGATATAATACTCTTTCCTTACAACTTCAGGTGAGTGTTACTATCTTGTGCGTATTCGGTTTCCCTTATATATTAGTCAAGGTTATGGTAATGTAATTGATGAGTTATGCATGTGTGTGCATAGAGATTAAGCTTGAGCAGGGAGTAGTAACCGTCTTGGACTCTAAACGAAAAGATCCCAAGGAGTATGCGGACATGACTGAAATCCTCAAGAAGTAAGTTAAATTGATCATTATCCACCATATCAGCAACTTTGTTCATTTCCTGATATCAAGTAATTGTTTTCTTTGTCCGGCAGGGTTTGGAGAAAATTCACCAAAACAGTTTCGGGACTGGCGAAGGAGCTGGAATTTAGACACCCGAAAGTAAGTACTATAGTAGCATGTTCCACGCATCTCCTAGTGATTCAAGCGCTAGTTTCATCAATACCATTTAGCATTCTTGCTTATCAGTTTGATTGACCTCTATTTCTTGTAAAGTGGTTGTGGCAGGAACAAGGGAATGATTTCTGTGGATACTACATCTGCGAGTCCATCCGCCACACGACCTGTGAGCGGGGCGGGTACTCTAACGAACAATATGAAGTACATAAATAACAACATTCACAATTTTATTTTATTACCATCATTTGTGTTGAGTTTCATTCATTTATATATATATATATGTATTGACCCCCTTCTTCAAATTAGATGTTTCGGAAGCGGGATGAACTCCTAGCACCAGCTCGCATGCGAGCAATTCAAGAGGAATTGGCGGCATTCTTTCTTGACCACGTGATCCCTGAAGACGGGGAATTCTATGTGGACCCTGAGTCCGTATGATTATATTTGTAAGAGATAATTATTGTATATATGTAGCCGGTAGTGTCAGATAGATATACGAGAACTTGTTGTTCGACCAATCTCTCGGAGAAGGAGAGGTGGTCGATATCACTTCTCTCTGTATATATGCATATATGTTCATGACGATCTTCTGTTTCCTTCGTTTGCTTACTAGCTAGCTAGCGTGTCTAGTCCTCTCTATATACGTATGTATAGTACGTAGCGTCGACCAAGCACGGACATAAGAGAGGACACTTCTCTCTATTAATTATAACTAGCTAACACAATATATGAAACACCTAAATTAACCCCGCAAAACCCCCAACCCCCCCCCCACAAAAACCCCAACAGAAGTGCTGACGCGTGGATGCCTATTGGTCCCGGTTGGTGCCACCAACCGGGACCAAAGGGTCTCCTGACTGGGCTCTGCGCACTGCCCACGTGGAGGGCCTTTAGTCCCGGTTCTGGATTGAACCGGGACTAAAGGGGGGAGGTATTAGTACCGACACTTTAGTCCCGGTTCCGGAACCAGGACTAAAGGCCCTTACGAACCGGGACTATAGGCCCTTTTTCTACCAGTGTATGTGTATTAGAATTCTGTCAATGACGCAATCATCTGGAAGATTAACTCCCAATTGAATCAAGTGATTATTATACCCAGACATTTTGAGTATATGCTCACTGACAGAACTGTTCTCCTCCATCTTGCAGCTATAGAACTTATTGGAGACTTCATATCTCTCAATCCGGGCATTTGCTTGAAATATTAACTTCAACTCCTGGAACATCTCATATGCTCCATGACGTTCAAAACGTCGTTGAAGTCCCGATTCTAAGCCGTAAAGCATGGCACACTGAACTATCGAGTAGTCATCAGCTTTGCTGTGCCAGACGTTCATAACATCTGGTGTTGCTCCAGCAGCAGGCCTGGCACCCAGCGGTGCTTCCAGGACGTAATTCTTCTGAGCAGCAATGAGGATAATCCTCAAGTTACGGACCCAGTCCGTATAATTGCTACCATCATCTTTCAACTTTGCTTTCTCAAGGAACGCATTAAAATTCAACGGAACAACAGCACGAGCCATCTATCTACAATCAACATAAACAAGCAAGATACTATCAGGTACTAAGTTCATGATAAGTTTAAGTTCAATTAATCAAATTACTTAAGAACTCCCACTTAGATAGACATCCCTCTAATCTTCTAAGTGATTACGTGATCCAAATCAACTAAACCATAACCGATCATCACGTGAGATGGAGTAGTTTTCAATGGTGAACATCGTTATGTTGATCATATCTACTATATGATTCACGCTCAACCTTTCGGTCTCCGTGTTCCGAGGCCATATCTGCATATGCTAGGCTCGTCAAGTTTAACCTGAGTATTCTGCGTGTGCAAAACTGGCTTGCACCCGTTGTAGATGGACGTAGAGCTTATCACACCCGATCATCACGTGGTGTCTGGGCACGACGAACTTTGGCAACGGTGCATACTCAGGGAGAACACTTCTTGATAATTTAGTGAGAGATCATCTTATAATGCAACCATCAATCAAAGCAAGATAAGATGCATAAAAAGATAAACATCACATGCAATCAATATAAGTGATATGATATGGCCATCATCATCTTGTGCTTGTGATCTCCATCTCCGAAGCACCGTCATGATCACCATCGTCACCGGCGCGACACCTTGATCTCCATCGTAGCATCGTTGTCGTCTCGCCAATCTTATGCTTCCACGACTATCACTACCGTTTAGTAATAAAGTAAAGCATTACATCGCGATTGCATTGCATACAATAAAGCGACAACCATATGGCTCCTGCCAGTTGTCGATAACTCGGTTACAAAACATGATCATCTCATACAATAAAATTCAGCATCATGCCTTGACCATATCACATCACAACATGCCCTGCAAAAACAAGTTAGAGGGCTTCGCCTAAACTCCGCTACAGTATTATCGACGAATATGATGGCTGGGGGCACCGCACACGGCTAAGGAATAGATCACGTGGATCAACTTGTGTGTTTCTAGGGTGCCTCTGCCTCAGTATATAAAGGAGCCAAGGGGGAGGGGGCGCCGGCCAGGAGGAGGGCGCAGGAGGAGTCCTACTCCTTCCGGGAGTAGGACTCCCCTCCCCCAATCCTAGTTGGACTAGGATTCCCCGAGGGGGAAAGAGGGAGAGGGGGGCCGGCCACCTCTCCTAGTCCTAATAGGACTAGGGGAGGGGGGAGGCGCGCAGCCACCTTGGGCTGCCCCTTTCTCCTTTCCACTAAAGCCCATTAAGGCCCATATGGCTCCCGGGGGGTTCCGGTAACCTCCCGGTACTCCGGTAAAATCCCGATTTCACCCGGAACAATTCCGATATCCAAACATAGGCTTCCAATATATCAATCTTTACGTCTCGACCATTTCGAGACTCCTCGTCATGTCCGTGATCACATCCGGGACTCCGAACAACCTTCGGTACATCAAAATGCATAAACTCATAATATAACTGTCATCGTAACCTTAAGCGTGCGGACCCTACGGATTCGAGAACAATGTAGACATGACCGAGACACGTCTCCGGTCAATAACCAATAGCGGGACCTGGATGCCCATATTGGCTCCTACATATTCTACGAAGATCTTTTATCGGTCAGACCGCATAACAACATACGTTGTTCCCTTTGTCATCGGTATGTTACTTGCCCGAGTTCCGATCGTCGGTATCCAATACCTAGTTCAATCTCGTTACCGCCAATATATCAATCTTTACATCTCGACCATTTCGAGACTCCTCG